>NC_062971.1:29760477-30064227 GCF_023078275.1 Leguminivora glycinivorella
AAATCAAAAACACCTCTTAATTAATGATAACAATATTGAATTATACGCCTGGTTTCATTTATCGCCCTTATTATGTTTACGCGCTGTATAGTAAAATTTGCAAAGGTGTATAGCAGTAACTACACGGAAAATTTAAATTCGTTTTTTTAGTTTAGTAACTTTTGTTGCAGTAAAATGAAACTGAGCATTCCGTTTTCCATTAAAAGTTGGACAGTTTCGGTTTGGTAGAGATGATATTTTCGATATTGAGTGCAGCAATGTTGTGATGGCAACTGCAGGTATGTATATGACTGTTGTGGCGTTACTCATGCAGCGCAGAAGAGTTATGTTTCTTTAGGGGTTAAATCTTCAAAAAACCTGAAACATGTATTTAGTTTTATGTCTTTAGTAATCCTCCTGTGAAGTTTCGAATAAAATAGTCAAACTAATCTTGTTTCCACGTACAAACTTTGAACCCCCATTTCACACCCTTAGAAGGTGAATTTTGAAAAATCCTTTCTTAGTGCTCCTCTACACTATATAAGGAACCTATGTGCCAAATTTGAAATCTCTAGGAGCAGCGGTTTCGGCTGTGCGTTGATATGTCAGTCAGTGAGTCAGTCAGTTTCTTATTTTATATATTTAGAAAAAGTGACTGTCGTTTGTTCCGACGTTGAAGTTGCTGTCCCTGCCACAATTATGTCATCTGAGCCGTCTCTCATTTTCTAGGAATCTTCACATGTTTAAAGTAGGGTGGGGTAAGACGACACTTGATTAAGACTAACACTTCCAGGAAATCCTAATACTGCTGTCTTGACCTTACAGCGGCAACACTAACATATCGCCGTATTGTCACAACAGTAACGCGGCTGCTGTTAAGTTAACATACTTATATTGTTGTAACAGCAACGGTACTGCAGTTGCAATTTACACGAGTTACAGCTCCGCCGTCGAATTGAGATAATTTCATCATCGTTTGCTGTTCAGAATTTATCGATCCGTTTTTATTGTTTTATTCTCCTTGTTTATTTTGCTGTCGCGTCACTGAACTTAACAGCTCGTAAAAGTTACCGGAAACGTTCTGCTGTATTCGTACTGCTTGTATGATATCAATCTATCAGTGACTAGGGTTCTTCAAACAAAACTGATAACAGACTAACAGAACTGACGGGTATCGTATCTAGATCTAATATTTGACTTTATTGAAGTTTTCATTGAGAAAAAATGGTAAAACATTCGATCGAAAGCTAAAATGTGTAATTACACTGTCATCCTAGCATTTTTTTTTAAATCAAAAATTATATTTATTTACACGAACGACGAGTATTATTTACTCATTAGAGACAAAGGCCCTTGACGCCTTGTACCAAGGATGTTGCCGACATTTCCTCGCTGTATCACAATGCGGATGCGTTGGGCGAGGAAGTCGCCAGATCTTTGGTCACCAGGGTGGCTAGCCGAATGGCACAATCGCTCACGAAACGCTCACGAAACGAAGCGCTAGTAGATATCTATCTCTATCGCGCTTGCGTATTGGCGCGACAGAGCCAGCGGCGTATCGCTTTCGTTTAGCGTCGGAGAAATGCCATTCGGCTACGGGGCCTGTTACGTCAACTAGGCGCTTCGCTGCTTCTGCGAAAAATTTCATTACTATTAGAGGGACATATCGTCGCTACTTTTAAAAAAACTTGTATCTTCGTCTGTCAATGAAAAGAAAATTGTAGTAAGTATGTATGGAATGCATATCGTCACTACTTTTAAAAAAACTTGTATCTTCGTCTGTCAATGAAAAGGAAATTGTAGTAAGTATGTATGGAATGCATATAGACTTACTGCGTTTTAACTTTGAGGAACAGCGTGAGATACGAGATTTTTTAAAAGTAGTGACGATATAGACTTACTGCGTTTTAACTTTGAGGAGCAGCGTGAGATACGAGATTTTTTAAAAGTAGTGACGATATAGACTTACTGCGTTTTAACTTTGAGGAGAAGCGTGAGATACGAGATTTTTTAAAAGTAGTGACGATATAGACTTACTGCGTTTTAACTTTGAGGAGCAGCGTGAGATACGAGATTTTTTAAAAGTAGTGACGATATAGACTTACTGCCTTTTAACTTTGAGGAGCAGCGTGAGATACGAGATTTTTTAAAAGTAGTGACGATTTAAAACATTTTCGTTTTTTACAGTGGAGCTTAAGATTTGAAGCTTGTCCCCTTCATGATCCATTCCACGTGTCTCATACATATCGTCTTGACATTAATCGTGCATAAGTAATGCGCTAGGAGCCGTCTAACGCTTTCAGGGTGGCATACATTAATATTAGATACATATGTAAATTGTTGGGAAAATGTCTTTATGTAAACAGAACAGTTTGAGCCAATCGTAAGTGTTTTTGCCAATTTATCAGGTAAGTCTTTGCCTATTTAGGAAGACGTAAAAGGTAAATCTTTCCAAAACCAAATGATATTGCGTCTTTTTCTACTACATGTATAAAATGGACTGGCTACAGTAAAATGATAACTTAAACAGGTAGGTATAATAATATATTCTAAGCACCTCGCGAGTTATTGGATGAGACTTTAATATGTAAATTACAGATTTTACATGGAATTAATTAAATCTTCGTATACTTCTTGGCATTACTTCATACTTACAGTTTAAATAAGTCCTTAAGATTGTTTGTTTCACTAGATTTAATTATATTGACCGGGATACGGATTGAAATTACAATTTGGTTTTTTGTCGGAATATGGGAAATTTGACAAAAAAAAGTAATCAATTCTTGATAAATCCAGTCTATAAATTTAACTAATTGACACAAATTTTGTGTTGACATACATATTACATACATAGTACTTGATCTATGGAGCAAATATCAGTATGATTAGACTCGTATGGTCTGTATCCTGGACAATATAAGTCTATATTAAATATTAAAAATTTGTAATAAGGCAATTTTATCTTTCATTTATTTACCAGTTTTATTTTAGCAATTGGTTATTATATCCATACTAATATTATAAATGGGAAAGTGTGTGTGACAGTTTGTTTATCCGTCATTCACGGCCAAACGGAGCGACGAATTGACGTGTTTTTTTAAGTGGAGATAGTTGTAGGGATGGAGAGTGACATAGGCTACTTTTTGTCTCCTTCTAACGCGAGCGAAGCCGCGGGAAAAAGCTAGTAATATATATGTAATGAACTATTCATAAGAGCTTGTAATTAGGCCTACATGAATAAAGATATTTTGAGTTGAATTGAATTGAGTATTAGATACAGGAAAATGCCCAAAGTATCAAAATCGCTTACTTTTCCCGGTATACAGCTTTGTGCGGCATGGTCCTCGTGCTCCCGTCTAAGGCGCTTACAATGTAGCCAACGTAAACATAAGAAATTCTTACAAAACCTTATCGTTTGAGGAATACTCGTGAATATTCTGTCGTTTAGGATATTGAGCTTTACCTTTTCTGACGCAAGGTCGTTTTTTCATTACATTTTCTGTAAGTATTCTGGAAAGCTGGCAATGATCTGTCGTATTACTGTTTTGATTCTGCTTTGAATATGATCGTGTCAACGTTGTTTATTAAGTACTTATGTACTTTATCAGGCATTATTTCAGTAACATTATAAATATCTTTTTCAGTACAGATGGTGTTTTTTTACGCACTAGTGCGAGAAGTGGTTCATTATATGCCAGGTCGAAACGTCGGAGGCTCATCTGTACTGAAAAACGTCGTACGATGCCCGCGCGAAAAGGAAATTCGTAACTCGTGTCGATTTAAAACAATAAAAAATTTATGACTTCATACCTCCGGCAGGACACAAACCTGCTACCTACTTGATTTTTTATGTATATTTACGTAATTGTCCCAAATGACCAGCGCTGCTGGAAGTCGCCAGCAATATGCTGAGGTGAGGCCATTTTGTGGCACTTTATTATTATTTTATGTCAGTGTAAAACTGTTTGTTATCTGTGTGCTTTCGAATAAAAAATATTCTATTCTATTCTATTCTATTATATTCTATTCTGTTCCGTTCCGTTCCGTTCAGTTCAGTTCAGTTCCCTTCCGTTCCGTTCCGTTCCGTTCCGTTCCGTTCCGTTCCATTCGGTTCCGTTCCATTCTATTCCATTCTATTCTATTCTATTCTATTCCATTCTATTCTTCTATTAAATGTGGTAGGTAAGTAATAATAGATAATATATCTTAGGCCAGTAATCTGAGGCTAAGTGTGATCTGAGGCTTTCTTATTAACTAGCCAAGGAGTGTATACTTTTTTAATTTTCTCTTTGACGAACCGGGCAACGGTAGCTTCGTTTAGCGCAGCGGCCTGAGATCTGACGGTTTCAAGGCGGAGGAAAGAAAAACATTTTTCAATAACAAAGTACTACGCTTGCGTATGGCACTGGCCCCAACGCGAGCTATAGTAAACTATGAGCTATCGGCTATAAAAACGAACAAAATAATAATCACTCCCGTATAAATAAAAGAGACACGGCGACGTTTATAGTTACTCGCCCAGCGGTGAGCTATCAATATCGCCGTGCTCTTTTATTTGCACGGGAGTGCTTATCTTTTGTTCGTTTTTATAGCCGATAGCTCATAGCTTACTAGCTTGAGGTGGGACCAATGCCTAAACGAGGCATAACGTAGTAGACGAACAGTATAACTATAAAAATGTGCCAGCAATGTGCCAACATACAAGCGACGTGATTGTAAAGGCACAGCACAAAGGCGGCCTCATTCGTGTACCCGTGTAAAAATATACATAGTACCTATACTTACTCACTTTTTCGCTGCTTCAGTTTACGCCAGGCTGAAAATTGAGAATGACTCTTTGTAATAACGATAGTTAGTCATGAAATAAAACTATGCAAACGGATTATATCGCGTATAATGAATTTACAATTCATCCCGACGTTTCGAACACTTTACACTGTTCGTGGTCAACGGGTGACTGACTGGTGAAAAACTGCACTGCTGGGATGAAATGTAAATTCATTACGTGCGGTATAATCCGTTTCCATGGTTTTATTTTGATGAGTCCTTATATAAATCTTGTTATGTTTTATGATAGAACATGGTCTGCGATGTCATTGAAGTGTAACGGTATCACTTTTCCTCCCGTCGGTGTCGCAGAAGTCGACTGTGGTATATGCCCGCCGGTAGAACCCGCGTTGCATCCTTCTGGAGAAGGCTGCGCCACTCTAGCAACAAAATACTTGTGGTTGTCTCTGACGATATAAGAAGTCCGGTGTTTAAACACTGGAATTCCATTCACATGGACCAGAACAAAAAATGACACAGCACTGATCTAGTGCTATATTATTATTAATTTTAATTTTTAAATGAGTGACACCCCTTTACAGTGTCAAGACACTTAATTTGATTTTTATTATATTTAGTTTTAAGCTAGTTGTAACCTATGGGATCATTATGCCTGAAATAAAAGCTTTTTATTTATTTATTTATTTTATATGGGGTCAATTGTTGTGTAGGCCATGGCCCAGCAACATAGTGACTGCAGAAATTATGATTTAGTTTTCTTTCAACTCCTTTTTTCTGAGAAACTGAAACTTGAGCAGTTTCATGCGTTCTGCCTATCCGTTTTGGGAATGCAGGCGTGAGTGAGTTATGTGTATGTTGTTTGGGTGTTGGTTTGGGCAGTCAAGTGTAAAAATATGGGTGTACAAAACATGCCCAAAAATATGTCCCATTTTCTACACCAATATTTTTACTTGCCATTGTACCTACATTTACCTTATGTCTAGTCCTTTTAGCAACTCGATATCAAAGCTTTTGACACGTACAGGGAGTAGATAGAGCTATTTGCATTCATATGATACAATGCCAGGCAATCTAGGTATCATTGACAACCGCAATGTGATCTATAGGAACATACTACATGCTATCTGGTGGATGCCCTTTGGTTAGAAATTGCGGTTACTGTGTTGGTAGTTAACTTAAGGCTAACTTTACCTAAAGTAAAATCCATAATCCTACGGACTAAATTAACAAATGACTGACAGGTAAAGTGATACCAGGAACAGCAAAATAAAAATAGGGAAGGGTATATGTCGATAACAATATATCGACAAGTTGTAAAGTACATACAACAGACAAGTTTAAATCAAGAATAAGTATATTAGTTTCAAATACGAGGTAGCCATTTTGGTTTGTTCTATGTATCTTCAAGGTAGTGGATGGATACCATGCGTTTTTACCCACTAGTTTTAAAACATAAAAAGGTTTCTGAGTCTGTAGGTAAAAAATAAAATACCATGGCCGACGATAATAAAGTATCCGTCACGCTATGGCAAGTATATCATGAATATCTATATAATTTTCGTATAATATTATTGCTGCTTTGAAATAAAAAAAAAATCTGTAATTAGGGGTCTACAGACCTTTTGATCTGTCGAAATCACAGAAAAAGTTGGTATATTGATTAGCCGATCAAATTGCCAATTTCATTGTCCCGTCTGGGTGCAACTTAAATCTACAATGTAATAATAATTTTAATACCGATAAGAACGACACTGGCCAAACTGTGGCAACATTTGTTCACACTTACTTGTCAATTTGGTCCGTAGGATTATGGATTTTACTTTAGTGAAGCAGTATTTATAACTGTGAAAGTTTTTTTTTGGGTGTTTAATAAGTTGCTGTAATATAGAAATATAGTTTTAATAGAAAATTACCTATAAAAAGTGGTTGCTTCTTAAGAGCGAATTTATTACTACCTACTATTTGAATAATTCGGTAAGATAATTAGTAAAGTAGGTACACACCAAGTTCTGATGTATACCTTGTAATAAAACATTTATTTTTACTACCTACTATTTGAATAATTCGGTAAGATAATTAGTAAAGTAGGTACACACCTAGTTCTGATGTATACCTTGTAATAAAACATTTATTTTTATTAACATGATCCTTTAATACCTATAAAGCTTATGAAAATATTAAAGATAAAAGCCATTTCATACACAGAAAACAAATCTACCCGATCTAAGTCGTTGGTAACAACTCTAGTATTTGATAACTTTGCTTAAAATTAGTACCGCGAAACTTGAAAGTGGTAGATTACCTATCGATAGATTAGAGATGCCCCAAATAATTCGGCTACAATACGGTATTTGGCTTATTCAGCACTTTTCCGAATTTTCGATATTGAATATTATATCAGTTACACCTCAGAAGCAAAAATACTACTACAAAAATTATAAACTGAAATAAATACACCTTGATGATAAAGCCCACCTGATGGCGAAGCGGGGGGTCGGACCCGGGTCTCCAGGGTACGCAGCCGAAAAGCACAAACGCTCACGAAACGAAACACTCATAGATATATATCTCTATCGCTCTTGCGTATTGGCGCGACAGAGCCAGACTACCTTCGCGGCGTTTCATTTTCGTTTCGCGTCTCAGAAATGCCATTCGGCTACCGCACCAGCAGCTATCGCCGGCTAACGATTGTGATTACCGCTACACCACCTCGACCGCCGTGGTAACCGTAGAAAATTCTCTAGTATATGTTATCTCTGAAGGTTAGGCGGCGGCGCGATTGCTGTGGACCCGGGTTCGATATCCAGCTTCGCCACCAGTGAATGATCGCTTTTTATTTGGTCTATGGTATTTATTTCAGTGCGCAAAACTATTATGTTACGGCAAAACATTTCAGCCGAAAGCCGAGCCGGATATTTGGTATTCGGCCAAACGATTTGTGTCATCTCTAACGTAGATATTACCGTGATCGGTTACAGTCTGGTTCACAACTAAGTTCGCCCGGAGGGCACATTCGCGCACACTTACAACGAGCTTGCTCTGTCGTGAGCGGGTTTTGAGCTTAAGGCATGTGATTTAAGCGTTTTTATACATAAATTCTTATCCTACTTGACAGTAAATTAATTTAACTAATGTAAATGCACTGAGAGAAAATAAAACCAGTTTTCATGTTCGTTCAACAAGTTTTTTGGTTAAAATAGCGCCTACGTGCTCTTTGGTTCAAACAACAAGCTACTTGTCATTTGAATCGGCAATATATTTGAATCAACAAGTCGATTGTATAAAAACAACCTGACACATATTTTTTTAAACATACGTTTGGCTGATTCAAACGGATAAACCGCAATAAGTCGAACTTCTTAAATTCACAATGCAAATTTCTCTCAGTGTGGGCCTTCTCAAGATCTAACGCCATGCTATTATGGAAAAAAACACCAACTAGCTGTCTGGCCAGGGTACCAGGTCAATGCACCATCGCTTACGCTTCATAAGCTTATGTTAGCTAGTTCTCCCTATTACCCTACGATAGTATTCTATTATACTGTGCTATTACTCTTCCGTAGTGGCGCGCCATAGCCTCACTCCCTTTCGTTCGCCACGTAGTGTCACAATTGTCAATTTGTCACTTCAGCGAGGCGCGAGGCTTCCTGGTCCTATTTGAGCTGTTTGTGCCTGAAAATTAAATCAACATTTAAGAAACCATCGTTGCGCTAAAAAAAGTTGTTTGCTATCGGCCCCATCGAGCGACAATAGTTTACACACCACTCTTTCCTCACATAATTGCACCAAACGCTAAATCGATCCGGCCGTTGGCGAGATGAAGAGATTATTCCGCGGCGGCCATCCACAATTAATCAGAACGTCCAAATCTGCATAAGAATAGGAACCTTCTACCCTCGTCTGGCCTTTACTCGAGGCACAGAGCGATTCGAAGCTTTTCTAGTAATTAATGTATTGAAAGGTAGCGTTTCGTGTAAAGTAAATTATACTCTAAATTAACGAAAACTTTACCGTAGTACAGATGTTTAGGTCAACACTGAGATTTATTTATTTAAAGTTACTAAACTGATTAGTTAAAAAGTGTTTTGTCCCTTTCTTACGAATTTATAAAATAAATCCGTCATGTTTCAAGTTTACATCGTCGCCGTAGAGCGAAAAGTCACCAAATCACAAAATGGCCAAAATTTACTTGTATATGTCATCAAAATCGCATTTTTTTTCTCCAAATTTGAGTCTTATTGCGGTAGCCATAGAGATCATAGTTCTAATTTTACAAAGTTAAAGAACTAACTAAAAACCCACCTCGGATTCAATATTTTAGTCGAAAAATACCTAATTCTTTTATACTTTTTTATACTTCTTTGAACTTATTTATGAGCGTACCTAAGTCATTTTAGTTATTTTTCCCAAACTATTACTAAACGATTTAACCACGAAGAACCTCATTCAAAAAGTCACTTAATATACTTAGTTACTTTTAGAATATCTGGTATGTCAAAAGTGTGAAAGCGAAAATTAACTAACTCTGTTTAGTTATTTTTTATTTATAGTTGTAAGGCAATGTACATCATTTAACCAAAACGATAATTAATTAAACAGTTTTAATGAGTTTAACCCTACAAAAAAATGTAGAATACAATAGCTAATCATATTTAATTAATTTTAGAATAAAGACTGTACTGTACTCCGACGTGATTTGATTGAATTTCGCTCGCAAGTTAGTGACTTTTCGGCCAGTGCCGCGGGCCCCCGCACCGATACCGCACCGACGCGACTCCCCCCGCCGCGTCCTCCGGCCAGTCGTTGCGCATGAGCAAACTAGGGCAAACCTTGGCTTATTGGTGATACGTAGTTATTCGGTGATATCTGGTTATTATCTCGATTTGTGGGCACAGTGAGGAAATAAAACCTATAAAATCATTACGAATTAATTCGGAACATCCGACAGCAGTTGATGGTGGTGATTTTATAGGTTTTATCTCCTCACTGTGCTCACAAATCGAGATAATAACCAGATATCACCGAATAACTACGTATCACCAATAAGCCAAGGTTTGCCCTACTTACTATATATATTTTTTTGGATTCTGATTAATATTTTAGGAACAAATTAAATCACGTCATTTAAAATTTTGCAAACACTTTATTAAAATAAAATAAACATCAAATCAAATTAAAATGGCCTCTAATTATATTAAAATCATCATTAGAAAATCCATAAAAATTAACATGGTCTTCCTAAAATAGCTTTTTTTAGGTACGCATCACAGTCACTCTTCGTCCTCGTCGTCTGTTTCTGTGACATCAGGCTCACACAATCTGTCAATAACTGTCTTATTGGTCGGCAGACTTTGGTACCATGAATGAAGCTCTCGAGGAATAACTCCCTTAGTGCATAAATTTAAGAAATCTTTTTTTTCGCCTCATATATAGGTAATGCCTGTGGATATGCCTTTGGAATGGGATAGTCTTTTATCTTATTGATCCAGTCCTCGGCGTCGTCATGGTTGTCTGGTTCATCAGGTACACGCCCCTTGCGCCTCTTTGTGCGTCTCAGCGGCTTTGGCGGGCCACCGTAAATCTGTTGGACATTAAATTCAGAGTAGGGGCCCTCATGGCTGTAGCGAAATTTTACTACACGAGGACGCTGCTTCTCAAATCTGAGACACTTAGGGTCCCCCCACATCTAGCGTCTCGCGAGCGTCGCGTCGGGCCAACTGTATGGAAAAAGACGTCGCGTCGACGCGACGTCGACGCGGCGTCAGGCTTTGCCCATACAGTTGGCCCGACGCGACGCTCGCGAGACGCTAGATGTGGGGGAGACCTTAAATTTAAGCCACGCCAATTTGTTGCCATCAGTGTCGTGTGTCGTATTTCTAACGAAAGCTTCATTCAACGCCCTGACATCGAGCATTTCGTCGTGAAGTAACTCTTTTACGACGTATGGTGGAGCATTCGTACCTTTATCAAAATGACAACACTGACAACCAATAATGAAAGCCGCTAGAAATTTCATGTCGTTCTCACTATGACTAGGTAAATAATTGAATAAACATGTAATTTTGTTATATCGGTGTGATGACTAAGGCTTGCCGGTGTGTGTGCCTAATAACAATATGCTTTTTTACATACTATACAACAACCATTACATGTTTATTCAATTATTTATTCAAATATAATAATCCGCATTCAAGTAATATACGGTTACGAAATTCAATTCCTTCCACACTTCGTACAGTCACCGGCAATAGTATCTTCCTACATGAAGGCGGCAAAAATATGTGACTCGCTCTTCTAACCCTACAAATAAGAGCGCGTCACATATTTTTGCGGCCTTATTGTCGGAAGATACTACTGCCGGTGACTGTAGGTACCTAGTCATAGTGAGAACGACATGAAATTTCTAGCGGCTTTCATTATTGGTTGTCAGTGTTGTCATTTTGATAAAGGTACGAATGCTCCACCATACGTCGTAAAAGAGTTACTTCACGACGAAATGCTCGATGTCAGGGCGTTGAATGAAGCTTTCGTTAGAAATACGACACACGACACTGATGGCAACAAATTGGCGTGGCTTAAATTTAAGTGTCTCAGATTTGAGAAGCAGCGTCCTCGTGTAGTCAAATTTCGCTACAGCCATGAGGGCCCCTACTCTGAATTTAATGTCCAACAGATTTACGATGGCCCGCCAAAGCCGCTGAGACGCACAAAGAGGCGCAAGGGGCGTGTACCTGATGAACCAGACAACCATGACGACGCCCGCGAGGACTGGATCAATAAGATAAAAGACTATCCCATTCCAAAGGCATATCCACAGGCATTGCCTATATCTGAGGCGAAAAAAAAAGATCTCTTAAATGTATGCACTAAGGGAGTTATTCCTCGAGAGCTTCATTCATGGTACCAAAGTCTGCCGACCAATAAGACAGTTATTGACAGATTGTGTGAGCCTGATGTCACAGAAACAGACGACGAGGACGAAGAGTGACTGTGATGCGTACCTAAAAAAAGCTATTTTAGGAAGACCATGTTAATTTTTATGGATTTTCTAATGATGATTTTAATATAATTAGAGGCCATTTTAATTTGATTTGATGTTTATTTTATTTTAATAAAGTGTTTGCAAAATTTGAAATGACGTGATTTAATTTGTTCCTAAAATATTAATCAGAATCCAAAAAATATATATAGTAAGAAGGGCAAACCTTGGCTTATTGGTGATACGTAGTTTATTCGGTGATATCTGGTTATTATCTCGATTTGTGAGCACAGTGAGGAGATAAAACCTATAAAATCACCACCATCAACTGCTGTCGGATGTTCCGAATTAATTCGTAATGATTTTATAGGTTTTATCTCCTCACTGTGCCCACAAATCGAGATAATAACCAGATATCACCGAATAACTACGTACCACCAATAAGCCAAGGTTTGCCCTAGTTTTTAACTAACACGTATTTTCACTCTATCACAGCAGTCATAATTCAACTAACTCTACTTAGTTAAGTCTAAACACACTAAAATGTGTGCAAATAATCATTAACTTCGTTCAAAAAATCACTAAGTCATAATTAAGGTGTAATATTTAAGGGCAAAAATTAATTATCGCCTATAGCTCCTAAATCGTTAGTGTGAATAATATAAATCCATTTTGAGCCCAAAGAATAGCAGTTTCCAATTAATAAACAGATATAAAACCACAATTTCTAACTATAATCCTAACTATAATATAATCCTGTCATATTTAAAAAAAAATACAACCGTAATGAAGGAAATTTATTGTGATGAAACAAGGCACTAAAACTGTTTGCAATCCTTAATAACTTATACAAATACTGGTAAATTGTTCAACATAAAGAGATATCTCTTTGATTAGTATTTTAGCAATTTCATATTTTTAGAAAATACGATGAAAATCTAAATATAATATTAATTAACGCCGTACGCCCTTTAAACCCTTTTTAGGCCCTTTAGGGTTACTTCCTACACATTTAGCTTTAAATTCAGACATTTTATTATTATACTTACAAAATAAAACGAAATTATTTGTTCATCTTTCAATGTTTGTAAATACCACTTCCGTCCGCCTGTCTGTCGATTATTTCCCATATGGTGACGGACCAAGAATTTCACCAACCCCTTTCCTTCTGTAGATGTCTCTTGTGTTGGTGGTGGGTTTTTTTTTCAGAGGCTGCGAGTTCAAGTTTTGCCCAAGGTGGTAATTTCTCACTTTTAGATATTTATTCTAAACGCCAAAACGTTAAATACCTACCTAGTTAAATTGCTAATATTAATCTCCGAGCAAGCGAAAGAATCAAATATTGAAGGGTTCTAGAAGGGGAATCTTGAGCGTCGTTGCAAGGGTTTCAAGGTACGAAGGTTGAACAAACTAAGCCACCGCGAGTGAAATACAATTTTTCGCCCCACCAACGAATAAAATATTGGCGGTAAAACATCAACATAAGGCAAGTCCATCAATTTATTAATTATTTAAGATACTAAATAATAATTTTCACCACACCAACTGGTAAAGGCTTTCTTTGCTATTCGAAAACAGATAGCAAAATTGCATTTTATCCACAAGAGTGCAAAGTAATTTCATACAAATTTTAACTTGATAGCTTAAGCTGGCTGGTAGAATTTACTTATAAATGATGATGATTTTGAATCATAAATATTGAATAAATTGATGGATTTTGTTTAGTTTCATGTTTTATAGTCAGTATTTTGTTCGTGTTGATGTGGTGGAAAAATTTGTGTTTCACTCGGTGGCAAAGTTTGTTTAACCTTCGCGCCTTGAAACCCTCGTAACGCTCAAGATTCCGCTTTTTGAACCATAATATTGGAATCTTTCGCTTGCTCGGGTATCAATATTGGCACGTGCGGTTAAACAACAACTTTGCCCCCTTGTAAAACAAATAACTATTATACCGAGAATCGATGTTGGTAGGTACCTATCTATAGCTATTTACAGTGTAGCAAAGACATAATATGTAACTCTAACTCCGTATAGACGGATAAAGTCTAAGATAAATAATATGTACCTCAAAACCATAATGCAAAAGGTACGGTGGCCAAGATGGCGTTACACCTTTGGGGAACGCTCGGCTAGATGGAGCTAATAAAAATATTTGACATTTTAACACATATCAAGCTAAGAATATGGACCAAATTGTCAAAACTGCGGTTCAAAAGTTTTAAGCCTGTGTCGTGAGATGGCAGTTTATGCACTGTGATTACACATTTTACTTTAACAGTAACTCTCTATAATACTCAATCCTCTTTGCAGTGTAGTCTTCAACACCCCTGTTTGATAAAATGACATTAGGCAAATGAATTCCTAGAGACCATTCAAGTGTGCACTTATAGTTGACTGGCTTGTCGATGTCTCTTGCATGACGGTTAAAGGACATTAAGAGGATACGGTAGCGAAAATGCTAAAATGGAAAGGAGCCCTTTCAACTTGGGAATTTTAGTTAAATATACAACTGTTATTAACTAGATTTATCGAAAAAAAAATCGTCCATTAAGAACAACTCACTCAAAAGATATTTCAAAAAATCTTTAAAATCGAGGTTCCGCTCTCAACTCTTCCCTCCTTCAAAACTTAATCAATCGGATCGAAATTTGAGAATCTGAATAACAATGAAATAATCTATGTCGGACCGTTTAGCTTTTTTGGTTAATTGTTACCAATCTTGAGTATCACACCTTTTTTGCGCCACAATGAAAAAGGCCGTTTTTGGAAATTTTTGATTGGCTCTAGAATCTTTAAAAAGCAGAATATAAAAAAAAAAATCAAAACGGTCAGACACAGATAAAAATAATAACAATCTGTTTTGAAAAAATCATTGCTCTATCTTCAAAAACCAGGGAGGTCGGAGTCGAGAGCGTTTGTATGGAGAATTGACCCCTACCGTATCGTCTTAAGTCCCAGTAGGTTTGTGTTCTTTTCTGACTCAAACAGCGTAAGTGTGTTTTCACATTATCCGATCCGATATCGGATGTCGAAAAGATTTCAAAGGCAAAAATCAAAGATGACGGCTTAAATGTACGGGATATCGGTCCTATACATCCGATATCGGATCGGATAATGTGAAAACGCACTACGCGTAAGCGAGATAAACGTGCGTACAATCATGAATATCATACAATATCTTCGATTATTCTTTGTATGATTGACTTTACAAAATGTAAGTGCTGATATCCTTAAACAAAAAATAGATTTTTTATTTATATTTGTACAAATGTACCCTTGACTTTCATAAGAGCATTATGTTAATGTGTAAATTGAAGAATAAAGAATTTCATTTCATTTAATTTCATTTCATTTCAGCTCATTTTTAAAAGCCGTAATGTTAGCGTATATTTTTACGAATTATCAAAGAGAAAATTCAAAAAGTCCGGATTCGAATCACTAAAGGTCATAGAGTAAAGTTTCAAGATTGCTAATTAGGCAAGCGTATTGTGGAACCGTTTTGTCAAGTTGACGACCAAGGCCACTCTAGCAAAAGTGTAACGACAAAGAAGAATTGTGTTTTAAAAAAGCGCTAAGGCTTTTCAAAATCTCCGTTCTTGAAGCCTACAGAACCTTAATAATTACATTAAGGTCATGTTACACTGGCCGAGCTCGAACAGTTAGAGGTTTAACGAGAATAGGTAGTAGCGAATATATGGGGCGCATATGGGCGAACCTGAATAACATTAGTAGCCTATTCGGGATGTTAACACGATTTCCTCGGATTAATGTTGCTGTTGTGATATTGGTTGAATTGTTATTCATTAGGTAAACATATTATTCCGAGTGGTTATCTACTTATATTATACATATTCATATTATGCAGTGTGTAGAGCACACAGAATTATAGTTAAACCAGAATGAGTAGTTAGGTCAAATTGTGTGTCCACATGAAAGGGCATTGCTTGGGCTGGTGTCCCTCTCGCACTTACTGACTATGTCAACATTATTCAGTGACGTCATCACTGTCATAAATTAGGGATACCAGTCAGTTCTCAAAGTTACTACCAAATCTACTAATACCCAACTGAAGGTATTTTTAGGGTTCCGTAGTCAACTAGGAACCCTTATAGTTTCGCCATGTCTGTCTGTCCGTCCGTCCGTCCGTCCGTCCGTCCGTCCGTCCGCGGATAATCTCAGTAACCGTTAGCACTAGAAAGCTAGAATTTGATACCAATATGTATATCAATCACGCCAACAAAGTGCAAAAATAAAAAATGAAAAAAAAATGTTTTATTAGGGTACCTCCCCTACATGTAAAGTGGGGGCTGATTTTTTTTTTCATTTTTTGATAATATTAATATTTTCGGAAATAATCGCTCCTAAAGGAAAAAAAATGCGTCCCCCCCCTCTAACTTTTGAACCATAATGTTTAAAAAATATGACAAAAATCACAAAAGTAAAACTTTATAAATACTTTCTAGGAAAACTGTTTTGAACTTGATAGACTCAGTAGTTTTTGAGAAAAATACGGAAAACTACGGAACCCTACACTGAGCGTGGCCCGACACGCTCTTGGCCGGTTTTTAATTATACAAATATTTGATTTATTGGCATCAAAATAATTACATTGTAATTATTTGCCAATTCTTTAAAATATATCGAACCCCTAGTTTGAGTTAGTTACTATTTTGTTTGGTTCAGACTACTTTGTTGCAGTAAACGTAATGCTAAGTACTAGCTGATTTATCAAAAATCATTTGCATGGCAATCTCATGTCAATCATTCACGACGCGATGTGTCACTTAATTATTTATTGCAATCGGTGTGTGCAATAATTACGTAAACAATTATGTCTGATCCGCAAGTTTCTGCAATTTTATACTGGATAGAACCTTACAAAGATCTAAAATACGATCATGAGAAATGTGTTACTAGTACTTAGCATTACGTTTACCGCAACAAAGTAGTCTGAACCAAACAAAATAGTAACTAATTTGATATAGTTACAGGGTAAATGTAACCCTTTACCAAGCAAAAGGCTTCCCAAATCACACCACATAAATAATTTTAATTACATTCAGTAAGATTAATTTTCGATTAACATTTTCGATCTGTCAACCTGCACAAGGGACAAAAGTATTACGGGACTAAGAAAATTAGTGAGTATGAGTATGAATATGAATTAAAGTTTAGTTTTAATATCGACTCCATAGTTTTCTTTCATCTTACCATGCGAAAAATAATCCGAGGCCTGCTTATAACACCCCGTCGTTTTTGCGTCGGGGGTTAAAAATCAATGTGAGCTTCAAATCATAATAATACGTCTACATACTATAACCTACTACTCACACATCCCCAATATCACAGCGCGTCAAAAGTCCATCTCCGCTCCATTTCATAATTATTTTCCTCTCAATAAACGTGTGTCCCACAAAAGAGGAAAATAATCCATTAACGTGGCCCCAAAAGGATCTGAAGGGGATTTTTAGGGATAATTAGAAAGGCTTATTTATATACGGCCCGGATTTAGTTTTTTAAGTCTTTATGCACGATGAAATATGAACACGTAAGGTAACGAACCCAATCATGGACAGTTTAAGAAAAAATTTCGCCTGTTTTTGATATTTCACTGATAAATGTAAAAATTCTACCGCTAAGCGTGTTAAATCTTGAATGTCCTATCCTTCTTTTACATTTCAAGCGTATTGCAGAATAGAAACTCCTATTGGTTTCTTCATAGTTAACAAATTAAAACTAGGTGTTTTTTCTCCAATTATGGACGGCAGTTCTCCAGTAATGGATCCCCCATTATGGACAGTGAAATAAGTTTAAAATTTTACTTTTAAAGCGAACTGATACTCAATGAGTCAATTTTATATACCATAAATAAAATTAGTTTGGGTTATTTTAACATAGGATTGTTTCTTGTAAATTTTGGTTTTGTAAATTGTTCCTTGTCCATCATAGGAGGTACGCCTTTTTTTGGTTCCAGTAATGGACACTCGCAAAATAACGCCATTTCTTTATATCTTTGGAGCAACAAACTAGTATGTTTTATACCTTATCTCATGCTTATTGCAGTAAGTAAAACTCATTCAAGTTTACACCGACTATTATTTTTTTATTATTTTATACATGAACCCAACTCTCTTAACAACATTACTAAGAATTCGTCTTGAAATTTTTTTTCAGTAAACTGGTGAATTTTATCTTATCACCAAATCCTTCAGAAATAACCGAATTAATTGAAACTTCACAATGAAACAGCTCTACAACTCTAGTTTATGGTACAATGCCGTCAGCATTTAGAAACTAATTTCAGATACTTATTTTTAAGGATTTGTGTTTTTTTGTCCATAATGGCATCACCGTCCATTATAGGGTATTTTACATTATATGTAAATTTGCATGGGTACCTGCTGTTATTTATATTTAACACATGCGTCATACTTACTTGGCTGGCACGATAGCCCGTAATGAGTTTTGGCCTCCAAAACAAGACATCTTGTCCGTTGGTTTGGCTGTCAAAAGCACTGTGTCTATTAATCAGCAGTTCTCGAAAAGTTTGTACAAAAATTAAGGAAAAAAAAAATCCTTTTTGTTTCCAGTTAAATGAACATTTACAAGTTTGATAATTAAATAACAGTATTGTTTTCCGGAATAAATATGATAATAAATTATTTGTACAATTTACAGCATATTGCCTATTATTATTATTAGCATATTGACTTAATGTGGAAGTAAAAACAAACATATCAATCAAAATAACCTAGAGTTCTTCTTCACTTGTCCAAATATGTAAACAAACGAAACGTCAAATATAGTCAAAGACAAATACTAGTGATAGTAGTGATTAACGATAATTTCGCTGGTAATGTCATCAGAGGATTTTAAATATTTCATCACACAATATCTATGAAAAACCAATATTTAGTTTTTTTTTCGTCACATTTGCAACAATCCTGTAGCAGAGGCCAGTTCAGTAGTCATTTTACTTAGCATTACCATTAATACAACAAAAAATATCAAAATATACTGATAGTTAAATATTTAATATTGTCTCCTCCTGCGTAAAGAAGTCGGTTAAAAATGTGATAAAGTATTGTAGTTAATATCAACGCAATTTTTCTAAGCTATATAAACTCAAATGTTAATTTAATATCGATCATAAATAAATAAATAAATGAAGTTGTCAATGTTGTCATCCCAACATGACGATTCATGGATAATCAAGCCTTCGTAATGTCATGAGTTTTTAATGTCATCCGTTCGTAAATGCAATTATTGATGAGAATCTTTTGAGAAATTATATTTTTTAGTGGTTTTTTGATTAAAATAATTAATGATTCTACGGTTGTACTCACTTTATTATATCGCTATTGCTGCGACATGTTTCGGACCAATTCGGAGGCCCCTCTTCAGGCATATGTCGCACATGTCGCAGCAATAGCGATATAATAAAGTGAGTACAACCGTAGATTCATTAATTATTTGAATATGTCTCATGAAAGTTTAACGTGTTTTTTGATTGATTTCAATACTTTGTGAGGTTCTTTAAAAGTGAGATAATGTTTTCCAGCAGTGTTTTGTTTACATGATTGGACAAGTAAAGGTAAACCTGTAGAGTAATATTTTATAAATATAGGTATTACAATTTTGTGGAACATTTCACTATAATAGGTACATTATCTATGAACATCTTGATATTTATCGTAAATCTTATCCTTAAACTTCGTTTTTTACATTCAAAGCGCCTATAAATTCAATTTTATCCCAAGACTGTGTTACACAGCATATTTAAATATTGCATGCACTAAAAAGGGCTTTATATGAGCAAAAAGAATTTCTGATAGGTACTTATTTTATGTAAAAAATATTTGCAAGAAAATTCAGATTTGTAAAATATAAATTAGTAGTTAATGGGTTGAAAGAAAACGAAATAGTGATGTACTTATTTGTGATAGTTTGCTAGGTCACAGGCAAAAGCACTTGAACCCATAGCTCACAGGATTAGATACGCGAAGCGGATACTATGTATATTTGTGATAATCTGATAATAAAATCAAAAACATGCGCATACCTAATTTTTTTCTCAAAATACCAAATGTGTATCGGGGCTAGTAATTGACTCCAAAATTAGATATAAAATGGGCATCATATTTTTCAATATTTCTGAAAACAGTCTGCGTCGAAAACTAGGGCTTACAGCTGAGCCGCAAAGCCATATATTTTCAAAACATTAAATCATTTCCATAACAACGGCGTTCCACATATAATTTATCGAAAAAGTAATAAATGTAACGGCCAATTTTTGCCGACGAAGCGTATTCGTGTGCACAATGTGTCCCGCCAGCCAGCGTTCACAAAGAAACTTTTCACAATGAAATCCACATTAGTTTGGTAGTTTTGCAAATGTAAATAGGTGGGCAATTTGGCGCTGAATGTAGGGCAAAAGCGTTTAAATGGGACAGATATTAGAAGATGGAGGCTGGATAAGAGGAATTCTACATTTAAGCTCCTTGGAAGATTTTAGGAAGCTTTCTAGTTATATCGTAACTAATATACTAAAGATCTAGTTTTACGTTTAATAAAATCTGATGATTACAAGATGCTTATTTTCATCCTAACATTTTTTTAGAAGCTTTTCAATAAAACGTGACGTGACTTTTAACAGACAGATTAGTATCGTATCTCTATGAAATACTACAAACAATTTTAAGCATTGTTTCAATCTATAAAACTGATACCATAATCGTTTCTTTCTCATTTTAACTTAAGAGGACTTTAAACTCGAACTTATGTACGATACAATCTTATACAGCTAAGTTAGCAAACTTACGTTTTCCTTTTTATAACTGACAAATAAAATACCTACTTTTAATCTCTCAGGCACCTAGGCAACGTCACAATCGCTTTCGCCTCATAAGCGTAGGTATTTGTAGCTAACTCTCGCTTATCGCTGTCAGCACACTTCGGACACTGGCGATCAAATAATTTATGAAAGAGGCGCGGTCCTAGCACACAGTCTAAGCTCGTGTAGGTGAACGCGTACGATGCTTGTATGAGTGAAATATGACAGGTCGACTGGTCGCGTTTTTGACCGGCGGTAAGGTAACCGAGAGGGGGTGGGCGGCACTTTCAGCGAGGAGCATGAGTGGCCATACTGTACGAAAGTATAAATTATACTGTGTCTGTAGTAAGGCGGCAGAGCCAGGCTGAACGCCACGAAGCGTCAACGATTGTCACTTTGGCTAGGCCGGCTATTCTATCCAGAGCTGAGAGCAAGTTAATGAGAAAGTTTTAATTAATTTCGTAGCCAATAGGACAGGAGTGTTCGTGGCACTATTCATACTATGAAACTTTGATGCGCTGTAGAACGGAAATGCAATTTGAGAGGTAGATATTGCGACCGTCTGGTTTAGACGTGGAAAGTGTATTAAGTGATAGTTAAAAATAAAAAATAAATACTTGGTTATTAAAATAAATTAAACTAAGTATATGTTTGTTATTGAAATAAATAAATTATTTATTGATACACAAAACAATTTCTTTTTATTCGATGGGTACTGTATGTTGTGAGAGAGTTTTAAACTGTGTTAATTCGCTACGACTAAATTTAGAATATATAATACCGAATACGAAGTCAGATTTGGTGAATATCATTTTCATTTCCAACTATTATTTTACTATTAACTACTACCTGTAAATAAACCTGTAAATAAATGAATTTTATTATTATTTCGAAAATATTCGATGTTAACAACTACCTACGTGCGGAAGACAAATAGCAAACGATCCATTCATTTCATATAAATTTATTTCCAGACCCGGCCGCCGCATCCGATAAATCAATGTTAATTGAGATCGATCAGCAAACTTACCTTCACTAATGAATCCCCTACACCGCCCATTTTCACTGTCCGTTCACTAAAACTGATTGCCTATTTGGGACAACTGGGCCTATTCGTTTGTAGTCATTATTGAGGAAGGTTGCATGAAAATTTGAATTAAAATTGACTGTTTATCAATATAAATGAGGGTAGATAAATGGAATCCGTTCAGCACGGAGTAATGACACAGAATAAACTAGTAGCTCTCTGAGAAATAGATTGTAGACCTTCGCGATATGCTAAGAAAGCATGAAATTGAAATACACTTGTCATGCAAGTCAAGTTTACAGTCAAATTACGATCTTATTAAGTGCCATAAACGCTATTGGCGCTTAAGTCTATTATTTCCGCATATATATTATATTTGCTATATACGCATATATAGTAAATTTCCGTGAAAATACAAAGGAAAAAACATTTTATACTGCATTTGTACAATCTGGCGCCCAACGTGGGGCTTCATCAAATAGTAACTACGCCATAACAAAGTCTATTAATGAAGATCAAACAGAGGCAGTTATTTTTTTATATCAAAGTAAACGTACAAAATCCGAATTCAATATTAGAACACTTGAAACATTCATCAACACTAAACATATACAAGATTTCAGTGAAATTTAGAGAAAGAAGAATTTAATTTTAGGACAATCAAATCAAATTAGACCCTTAAATTTCGTAGCTGTCACATCGGTACGACAGCGCTACGTACTTATTATAAAAGTTTTGACATGATTAAACCTTGCGACAGTATCATAAGAAATATAATATTTGGTATACACACATCAGAAAACCGAAGTTATGGCAACACCTATGTATCTTGCGTTAAACTGGAAAGTTGTCTAGTAAATTACCTCTATAACAACAAACAGCGTTAATAAATGTTAATATATAGAAATAATTATGTCCGTATAATGTCTATGGAATTGCATGCTTAAATCATTGATGTGCCGCTGGAAAGCATATATAACGCCGCAGAAAGGTAGTCTGGCTCTGTCGCGCCAATACGCAAGAGCTATAGATACTATAGAGAGATAGTACGAAAGAGATATCGTGAGAGTTTCTTGAGCGTTTCTGCATTCTGCTACGCACACTGGTAGTCTAAATCAAGTCATGTCATAACAATTTGACATTATTTTTTTGAAGTGAAACTTCCAATGCTATGTTTAACGCTCAGTGCTGCCAACTCGAATTTTGAAAAACAACACATTAAGGAGTTTCACCATCGATCTAAACTACCTAGATGCACCATCACGGCTTAGAATGTGTCCGCAGCAAATTGTGCTTGAAAATGTTCTAAGCACAATTGGGCGGTCAGTAGCGCTTCATCCGCCGTGTCGGCAACATGCCGAAGTGCTCCGTAAAAAAGTGCAAAAATAACACCTTATATACGTTAAAAAAGGATGACGTATCGTATTTCAGGTAAGTAATTGTTAATAATTTTATAATATTATGCATTTATGGCCAAAATGGTTTCCTAACTTACTAAAAACATTTATTTTCTAGAATAATTGAAGTAAATTCCTTGATTTGGTCTTACGCAGTTTGTCTCTTTCTCTCGCGCTATACTAGTAATGAGCGGACGGCGACAAAAGATGGTTGAAGTGGAACATAGTTAAAAATGGAATGATGGAGTCGCTAATTTATATTTTTTGTAAAAGAAGCCTATTTCATATTAATAATGTATGTATTTATTTATTATTATGGACCAATAAGTCTGAAATAAATGATTTCAATTCAATAACATTAATACATATCTTATAAATTACTTTAATTATAAAAAGAAACAACCCGGGAATAGCAAATTCGTTTTTAAGTAATAAAAAAGGTTTTTATTCCAGATTCTCAAAACAAGACGTTGAAAGGGAAAAATGGCGCAAGATTATAGCTGAGGAGCGGAGAGAAGATTTACCCACACAAATCTTTGAAAGAAATTACGTAGAATAATAAATTAATGTCATCATTCAATTCTTCTTTGTTTTAATAGCTACTTAATTCATATTCTCCAAGTGCACCATCCCTCACACACACCACATACAATCCCTCAACTGTTTACCTTCACATAATCGCTACACATACACTCACTACACGCACACACACACACACACACACACACACGTATGTTATATATATACATACATACACACACATATATATATATATATATAAGTTTGTCAAAAATGCCCTTTTTCTAGCACCCTGTATGTTTTTTCCAAAATCTGTAAATGCCATTTTTCATAAATTTGAAATTGATGGATGGTTCCCTTAGACTATTTTCATGTAGGACTACGGGACCTCATATCGGCCTTACTGACCCGCTATCAAAATACACCCTGTATAAGTTCCTCATAGTAAAAATTAAAAAAAATTGAATGCACTTTTACTAAGTTTAGAAAATAAAATGAAGTCTTCTTTCAGCAAAATATGCTATCTACGATATTTAAGGTACTTTCCCTCCATGTGGCATCGCCGTGGGACACCCTGTATATACCTCAGTTGACTCTATTTAATAATGCAAACATTGCAAAACGTGGAGATATTGATCAGTTGCAATTTTCCCCCAGTCCAAATTGTCCCGCCGTACCTTATATATTTTTTTGTTTGAGATAATATCAATAAAAATATCATACAGTAAAAACTCATTTTTTTTCGCTTAAAATACGCAAAATCTCGAAAAATGTTATACCAAACGTTTTGTTCCTTAAGAAATTTTCTATCTAATAGGATTTTTTAAAACAGTTTTTCGCAAAAATACCGCAAATTTCCTCATTCTCGCCTTTCATCTCATAGCGCGACTCCCATGATGCCTCTGTCCATCCTCGTTCCCAATGTAAAAATGGCGTTTAGATTGTTGCAGCGCGAACGAAATTAAACTTATGTTGGTTGCAATAAGACGTAGATTTGTTTAAAAATATGCACACCTGCGATCTGCGGTAATAAAATTTTATGGCTTTCGCGATGATCACATTCATTAATGTCATAACCGCCAATTGCTTGCATTTGAAATTGAACTTTAAGTACTAAGAAATAACGTTGTTTTTGTAAAAAAATGAAAGTAGTTTTTACTACATTGCGAAGTTTTCGTTTGTCAACTAGACGCACACATTTGCAACTTAGCGATCGGACACTTTTGAGTGTCGAATTTGTAGGCGATAGTGTATCTAGGAAAGTTTAAATCGATGAGTTTCACTTATTCCGTGCGGAGAGATTCCACACAATATTTATTACGTTGATGGCCACATATTTAAAAAACAGAGAACAAATTATATAAGTAAATAACTATACATCGTGTTTTTTTTTGTTTTCCGTTAAATTCGACACGTAGCTAGGTTCATTATCAGGAACCACCCTGTATATCACTTTTAGTTAAAAACGCAAAAAAATTTTTCATCATTTTCGTACATAATAAATGAATTTATTAGTGTGAGAGACCCTTAAGACTAACATTCAAGTTAGTGTCAAGTGATTGACGGCACATGTCAAAACAAATAACATTAGGAATTAGTAAAGGCTGTCACACACGTGTTCAGAAATATTATCTTTATTTTTTTAATAACTCGATAACCGTAAGAGTTAAGACGTTAGTTTCTTAGAGAAATTAATTGTATTTGATCTAAAGAATCTTCCTTAAAGTTAATGGATATCAATAAAAACAGGTTGAACATAGGTAGTTGCGAGAATAATGTTAATTCGTAAAGCTGGAATAGGCTTCATAAGGATACGGCGGTCACCTACGTGATTCGTACCCCTGATTACAGGGGTCGAAAACCTTTTATTTATTACGGTCGCTGGTCTGAGTACTGGCAATCTTTATATTTCGGCCTCTCTTATCGACGTGAAACCGTAAAACGTAGGAAGATAATTTAACTTCACGATAAGACGATTCAGAGGTACGAGTCCGATTCGTAAAAAATCAAAAACCTTACTTTACTGTATAGCATCTAAAGTAGCTGCAGCCAGTGAGGTGAATAAATGTAACTATACCTTATAATTCCCACTAACCGCCTATGTTTCTATAATTATACACTGTGAAATAAAAAGGATCGTTGAAACGATGAATGATGCCACTCATTTCTATGGAAAAGCCAATTTTGATTTCGCGATTTTTGCATTGGTCCTATAGTAAAAGTAGTTCATTATGACTCTAAGACGTTGACAACACCCAATGACCTTGACGCTAGCGTACACTGTCTATTCGTATGGGAGTAAGTGAGAGCGCGATGTCACTAAAACAGGGCGGCTAGATACGAATAGTACGGAAAGATATTAAAATAAAATAGAAAGACGCATTATTTGTGCAATATGTTTCATTAGTGTTTTAGATATGTATATTTTTGTTATTTTAATTTTAATTAAAGACAACTAAGTGAATAATTGAAAGACAAAGAACCGTTTAATGACGAACTCGAGACCAATCTTTGCAATTTTTTTCTATCGAGCCGATTTTATTAAATCGTGTATCGAGTAATCGTATGTTCGTTGAAATATAATGAATAATAACATATTATAATTTACTTGCCTTATTAAAACTAATAGTTTTGTCTTAAAAAATTAACATCAATTTTGCGCAGTTGGATGTTGTCAGCCCCTTAAAAGTCACTATGCAAAGTTTCAATGTCCTTTTTTTATTTCACTCTGTATTAATAATATTTGTATGTAAATATGAGCATTAAGTCTTTCTATGCATATTTGCTCTGTAAATTTAATTTGACCTATACGTGTGAACTGTGGTCGCCTTTATGTGGTTAAGCATCTAATTATATTTTGCATATCCCCTTCTTTGTGTTGTGTAGATCCGTTGCTGATTCTTAAATAGTTATACAAAAAAACTACCTTCTTACTCGTGCACAATTATCCTTCCTATTTGCTAATCCATTTACCATAAATAGAATAACTCTTAACTAACAAGTTAGAAAACAAGCTCGACTCAAATTTTCATTGATGCGCAAGTTGCGCAGCATCATCTTTAAAGGATAAAGTTATTGAGTTGAAAGTTGGAAGAAACTTGTAGGAAATGTCTGTATAAAAGCATTTTATTTTAACTTTTGTTTCTTTTCTGTCCTAATACGTTAAATTTTGAGCCACTGCGCTGATTTTTATATAAGTTTTTTTGACATTTAGGGCCGGTTGCACCAAACCGTCCGTCACCGTTAAAGCGTTCGTTAAATTTTATTGTATGAGAAGTTCCATATAAGTCTGCTAAGTGACGATGATGTGTCTATCAAATGTGGTTGATGCAACTGGCCCTTAGAATTTATTCTACAAGTTTTTAGACTAGTATTTTTTATACAATTTAGATTGAAAAATTTTTATTAATTCAATGTAGTTTTAAAACAATATTGTTTATTGCATTGAACAATTGCTCTGATATTTAAAATAAGATGAAAATTGTACATTGTTGGCCATTTAAAAGTGCTTATTGTAAGCCTATTTGAATAACGAATATTTTGATTGATTGAACGAAGTTGCCGCTACCCGGCTGCGTCGAGCAGAAAAAATAGTATACACACCTCTGTTTCGCCTCGACTGAGAATTACTTACATGTGATCTGATACATACTTTCTTATTTTCTAATATGTTATGATGACAGCCTTCTCTAAGTGGCTTTATAACTCAACTAGCTTTTACCCGCGGCTTCGCTCGCGTTAGAAAGAGACAAAAAGTAGCCTATGTCACTCTCCATCCCTTCAACTATCTCCACTTAAAATATCACGTCAATTCGTCGCTCCGTTTTGCCGTGAAAGACGGACAAACAAACAGACACACACACTTTCCCATATTATACTAGCTTTTGCCCGCGGCTTTGCTCGCGTTAGAAAGAGCCAAAAAGTAGCCTATGTCACTCTCCATCCCTTCAACTATCTCCACTTAAAAAATCACGTCAATTCGTCGCTCCGTTTTACCGTGAAAGACGGACTAACAAACAGACACACACACTTTCCCATTTATAATATTAGTATGGATAATGGATTTAAGTAAACTTTATCTAATTACATTCTCATGTCCTATACTAACCACCATTATGGTTCTCGCCCGTACTAGATTGACACGCTGTATATTTTGAATTAGGTACTTAGTTCTAAATAAATACCTACCAGTTAGCCTACGTTTCAACCCCAATTTGCTGCCTACGTCTAGATATTAATGTTCCACCGTGTAACCTCAAACTATTTTGACAAATGTCGATCGATTTGTCATTTCCCTTGGAGTAAGGTCAGGTGGGCCCGTACATATGTTACGTATTGTACCTACGTATCTGGGTCATACAGGGATTCGGTTATTCATTTTGTTTGGCTTTTGTGTAACTGACAGATATATAATAAAATCCAACGGAAATAAATGATAAATCGCCTCAAATCAAGCTTAATTTTCGTTATTTTTTATGGAAAAGAATAATAAATAAAAAGGATAGCGCGAGTGTAAAAGGGTGTTACACATCACACAAATACCCTTTGAACCTATGTGTGTCCTTTTTCACTAGGGCCACATTTGGAAGGATCTTAGTATCTATCATCTTTTACCTGTATAAACATCTTGTAAGGTACATCGGGACAAATCTCGACTGGGGCAATTGTAACTAATCCATTTTTTCCATTATTACACTATGATGTTGAGTTCTACATGTATCCACTGAACGAAAAAGCCCTGCAACAACGCTTGTAGGTACTATGGATGCTAGGGACTAGGGTGTGCAAAAACCGGTTAACTCAAGAAACCGGTTAATAGCCGCAGCGGCACCTTCAAAATTGGTGAACCGGTTTTTAACCGGTTTTGCGTTTTTTTATAACCATAAAGAATCGTGATATTGATGAAATCATAATTATGGAGATGATTTTTATCCAGCAGCACTATGATGCGTGGATAAAGTTCATCCTCATTAAACTTGCTCGTCAATTTACGTTAGATTTGCGCCTTTTACGCAGACCATCTAGCTCCGCGTCTTAAGACGATACAGGAGGGGTCAATTCTTCATACAAACGCTCTCGACTATTTCCTCCCTGGTTTTTGAAGATAGATCAATGATTTTTTTCAACACATATTATTATTATTTTTATCTGTGTCGGACAGTTTTGTTTTTTTTTTATATTTTTTTTTTAAAGACGCTAGAGCCAATCAAAAATTTCCAAAAACGGCCTTTTTCATTATGGCGCAAAAAAGGTGTCATACTCAAGATTGGTAACAATTAGCCAAAAAAACTAAACGGTCCGACACAGATTATTTCATTGTTATTCAGATTATCAAATTTCGTTCCGATTGATTAAGTTTTGAAGGAGGAAACAGTCGAGCGCGGAACCTCGATTTTAAAGATTTTTTCGCAATATCTTTTAACTGAGTTGTTTTTAATGGATAATTTGTTTTCGATAAATTTAGTTAATAACACTAGTATATTATGTATTTAACTAGAATTCCCAAATTGAAAGGGGGGCTCCTTTCCATTTTAGCATTTTCGCTCCTGTAGCGTCTTAGAGATTGCATGCTAAGAGCGACATCACATCTAATATTACCTTCCAGAGAGGCTTTATCCACATTGGACTAGTGCACAAACAGGACTGGACCCGCAATTTACATAGTTGAGATCAAAGCCCGTGTAAACAGCCTTGGAAGGCTGCGCATGTAACTGCTTTTGTATTGGGACTTAGAAGGGTTTGATATTCTGATGACTTCCAATTTGACTTTAAACTGTACCTCTAAAATAAATTAATACGAAATAGTGACGTGACGTACGAGCACCTACATGTTTGTGTTTGTGGTTTTAAACAGCGCGCCAAGCGGGACGTTTTGGAAACACAGATTATCGAAATAAATACATTCAAAACCGGCCAAGAGCGTGTCGGGCCACGCTCAGTGTAGGGTTCCGTAGTTTTCCGTATTTTGCTCAAGAACTACTGAACCTATCAAGTTCAAAACAATTTTCCTAGAAAGTCTTTATAAAGTTCTACTTTTGTGATTTTTTTCATATTTATTAAACATATGGTTCAAAAGTTAGAGGGGGGGGACACACTTTTTTTCCTTTAGGAGCGATTTTAGTAAACCCTTATTCATTTTTAAATACCTATCCAATAATATATCACACGTTGTGGTTGGAATGAAATAAATTAATAGTTTAAAAAACACTATAAAACACGCTTTTATAAATGCACGTAAAAGCCAAAAATAAATTATGGATCGTTCAAGTTGTCTCTATTTGTGAGCTGAAGTTTAAAAACTATGTGCTTTTAATTATAATATTTGATTGTAAAAGCGTGGGGCGCTGGAACAGGAAAGACTTTTTGTATAACCACAGAATATATAAGTATAACTTGCTGATAAATCAAATTATGCTATGTTACGGGAAGGAGGTTACACAGATTGACGCGCTAACTGGAGTTGCAGCATGACTAGTAGGTTCTACATTAAACAGTCAAATCAATTAAAAGTCAGTGTTCAAAGTAGGTACCAGTTTGTCGAACTCAGACAAAATATGCGCTAGTAGCGAGGAGAGTCGACAGTCACCGACACTTAGAACGCCGCTTTTTTCCGGTAATCAAAGTACAAAAGGGGAAAGTGTCTACAGTGACAGGATGCAGAGTTCTTGTTCGTGGACGAGATATCTTTGGTTCTCTTTGGTAACCCTTAGGCGGCATATGTAAACGTTATGTTCTTATGCAACTTCATTCGCCAGGAAGTTCGAATTAGTATTTGTTTACAAGAAAGTCTTTCCTGTTCCAGCGCCCCACGCTTTTACAATCAAATATTATAATTAAAAGCACATAGTTTTTAAACTTCAGCTCACAAATAGAGACAACTTGAACGATCCATAATTTATTTTTGGCTTTTACGTGCATTTATAAAAGCGTGTTTTATAGTGTTTTTTAAACTATTAATTTATTTTATACTTTTTAGTCATTAATAATGAAATAAATACCTTTTAACATTTATACATAAAATTATTTCAAGAAGGCGGATTTTACATGCCATTTGTGGCTTAACGTGTACTTATTGCTAATTGCTACTTAATAATAACTAGCGGCTACCTTCTTATTACGGTATTATCATAAAAATGTTTATACCTAGTAAGTTATCCGTAAAAGATAGACAATATAGACATGTGCCATCGCGGACTTTTTGAAGACATTAGAGAGACATACTTTCGCCATACATTGTTTTGAAGCTCTCAGCTAGTGGGATTTTGTTTGACTCGATTAGAAAATATTGTCACATTTCAACTAATTCAAACAAAATTTAAGTATTTCTTTTTTGCCGAGCCCCCTTTATTTGCACTTAAGGGTCACAGGAAAACCATTACCAAACTTATTTTAAATACAACGTTGATCTTTCTTTTATGCGGGGGGCTTTGCCCCCCGAGCCCCCCTTTGTTTGCTCTGAAAGGTCACAAGAAAACGCTAACCCAACTTATTTTAAATACTACGTTAATCTTTCTTTTATGCGGGGGCTTCGCCCCCGAGCCCCCCTTTTCGTTACTCTTAAGGGTAACAAGAAAACCCTAACCCAACTTATTTTAAATACAACGTTTATCTTTCTTTTATGCGGGGGGCTTCGCCCCCCGAGCCCCCCTTTGTTTGCTCTTAAAGGTCACAAGAAAACACTAACCCAACTTATCTTAAATACTACGTTGATCTTTCTTTCATGCGGGGGGCTTCGCCCCCCGAGCCCCACTTTGTTTGCTCTTAAAGGTCACAAGAAAACCCTAACCCAACTTATTTTAAATACTACGTTGATCTTTCTTTTATGCGGGGGCTTCGCCCCCGAGCCCCCTTTTCGTTACTCTTAAGGGTCACAAGAAAACCCTAAACCAACTTATTTAAAATACAACGTTGATCTTTCTTTCATGCGGGGGGCTTCGCCCCCCGAGCCCCCCTTTGTTTGCTCTTAAAGGTTACAAGAAAACGCTAACCCAACTTATTTTAAAAACAACGTTGATCTTTCTTTTATGCGGGGGCTTCGCCCCCGAGCCCCCTTTGTTTGCTCTTAAAGGTCACAAGAAAACGCTAACCCAACTTATCTTAAATACTACGTTGATCTTTCTTTCATGCGGGGGCTTCGCCCCCGAGCCCCCTTTGTTTGCTCTTAAAGGTCACAAGAAAACGCTAACCCAACTTATTTTAAATACTACGTTAATCTTTCTTTTATGCGGGGGCTTCGCCCCCGAGCCCCCCCTTTGTTTACTCTTAAAGGTCACAAGAAAACGCTAACCCAACTTATCTTAAATACTACGTTGATCTTTCTTTCATGCGGGGGCTTCGCCCTCCGAGCCCCCTTTTCTTTACTCTTAAGGAACACAAGAAAACCCTAAACCAACTTATTTTAAATACAACGTTGATCTTTCTTTCATGCGGGGGCTTCGCCCCCGAGCCCCCCTTTGTTTGCTCTTAAATGTCACAAGAAAACGCTAACCCAACTTATCTTAAATACTACGTTGATCTTTCTTTCATGCGGGGGCTTCGCCCCCGAGCCCCCCTTTGTTTGCTCTTAAAGGTCACAAGAAAACGCTAACCCAACTTATTCTAAATACTACGTTGATCTTTCTTTCATGCGGGGCCTTTTCTTTACTCTTAAGGATCACAAGAAAACCTTAACCCAACTTATTTTAAATACAACGTTGATCTTTCTTTTATGCGGGGGCTTCGCCCCCGAGCCCCCCTTTGTTTGCTCTGAAAGGTCACAAGAAAACGCTAACCCAACTTATTTTAAATACTACGTTAATCTTTCTTTTATGCGGGGGGCGAAGCCCCCCGAGCCCCCCTTTGTTTACTCTTAAAGCTCACAAGAAAACGCTAACCCAACTTATCTTAAATACTACGTTGATCTTTCTTTCATGCGGGGGGCTTCGCCCCCCGAGCCCCCCTTTTCTTTACTCTTAAGGATCACAAGAAAACCCTAAACCAACTTATTTTAAATACAACGTTGATCTTTCTTTCATGCGGGGGCTTCGCCCCCGAGCCCCCTTTGTTTGCTCTTAAATGTCACAAGAAAACGCTAACCCAACTTATCTTAAATACTACGTTGATCTTTCTTTCATGCGGGGGGCTTCGCCCCCCGAGCCCCCCTTTGTTTGCTCTTAAAGGTCACAAGAAAACGCTAACCCAACTTATTCTAAATACTACGTTGATCTTTCTTTCATGCGGGGGCCTTTTCTTTACTCTTAAGGATCACAAGAAAACCTTAACCCAACTTATTTTAAATAAAACGTTGATCTTTCTTTTATGCGGGGGCTTCGCCCCCGAGCCCCCTTTGTTTGCTCTGAAAGGTCACAAGAAAACGCTAACCCAACTTATTTTAAATACAACGTTTATCTTTCTTTTATGCGGGGGGCTTCGCCCCCCGAGCCCCCCTTTGTTTGCTCTTAAAGGTCACAAGAAAACACTAACCCAACTTATCTTAAATACTACGTTGATCTTTCTTTCATGCGGGGGGCTTCGCCCCCCGAGCCCCACTTTGTTTGCTCTTAAAGGTCACAAGAAAACCCTAACCTAACTTATTTTAAATACTACGTTGATCTTTCTTTTATGCGGGGGGCTTCGCCCCCGAGCCCCCTTTTCGTTACTCTTAAGGGTCACAAGAAAACCCTAAACCAACTTATTTAAAATACAACGTTGATCTTTCTTTCATGCGGGGGCTTCGCCCCCGAGCCCCCTTTGTTTGCTCTTAAAGGTCACAAGAAAACGCTAACCCAACTTATTTTAAAAACAACGTTGATCTTTCTTTTATGCGGGGCTTCGCCCCCGAGTCCCCTTTGTTTGCTCTTAAAGGTCACAAGAAAACGCTAACCCAACTTATCTTAAATACTACGTTGATCTTTCTTTCATGCGGGGGCTTCGCCCCCGAGCCCCCTTTGTTTGCTCTTAAAGGTCACAAGAAAACGCTAACCCAACTTATTTTAAATACTACGTTAATCTTTCTTTTATGCGGGGGCTTCGCCCCCGAGCCCCCTTTGTTTGCTCTTAAATGTCACAAGAAAACGCTAACCCAACTTATCTTAAATACTACGTTGATCTTTCTTTTATGCGGGGGGCTTCGCCCCCCGAGCTCCCCTTTGTTTGCTCTTAAAGGTCACAAGAAAACGCTAACCCAACTTATTCTAAATACTACGTTGATCTTTCTTTCATGCGGGGGCCTTTTCTTTACTCTTAAGGATCACAAGAAAACCTTAACCCAACTTATTTTAAATACAACGTTGATCTTTCTTTTATGCGGGGGCTTCGCCCCCCGAGCCCCCCTTTGTTTGCTCTGAAAGGTCACAAGAAAACGCTAACCCAACTTATCTTAAATACTACGTTGATCTTTCTTTCATGCGGGGGGCTTCGCCCCCCGAGCCCCCCTTTGTTTGCTCTTAAGGATCACAATAAAACCCTAAACCAACTTATTTTAAATACAACGTTGATCTTTCTTTCATGCGGGGGGCTTCGCCCCCCGAGCCCCCCTTTGTTTGTTCTTAAATGTCACAAGAAAACGCTAACCCAACTTATCTTAAATACTACGTTGATCTTTCTTTCATGCGGGGGCTTCGCCCCCGAGCCCCCTTTGTTTGCTCTTAAAGGTCACAATAAAACCCTAAACCAACTTATTTTAAATACAACGTTGATCTTTCTTTCATGCGGGGGGCTTCGCCCCCCGAGCCCCCCTTTGTTTGTTCTTAAATGTCACAAGAAAACGCTAACCCAACTTAATACTACGTTGATCTTTCTTTCATGCGGGGGCCTTTTCTTTACTCTTAAGGATCACAAGAAAACCTTAACCCAACTTATTTTAAATACAACGTTGATCTTTCTTTTATGCGGGGGGCTTCGCCCCCCGAGCCCCCCTTTGTTTGCTCTGAAAGGTCACAAGAAAACGCTAACCCAACTTATTTTAAATACTACGTTAATCTTTCTTTTATGCGGGGGCGAAGCCCCCGAGCCCCCTTTGTTTACTCTTAAAGCTCACAAGAAAACGCTAACCCAACTTATCTTAAATACTACGTTGATCTTTCTTTCATGCGGGGGCTTCGCCCCCGAGCCCCCTTTGTTTGTTCTTAAATGTCACAAGAAAACGCTAACCCAACTTATCTTAAATACTACGTTGATCTTTCTTTCATGCGGGGCTTCGCCCCCGAGCCCCCCTTTGTTTGCTCTTAAAGGTCACAATAAAACCCTAAACCAACTTATTTTAAATACAACGTTGATCTTTCTTTCATGCGGGGGCTTCGCCCCCGAGCCCCCTTTGTTTGTTCTTAAATGTCACAAGAAAACGCTAACCCAACTTATCTTAAATACTACGTTGATCTTTCTTTCATGCGGGGGCTTCGCCCCCCGAGCCCCCCTTTGTTTACTCTTAAAGGTCACAAGAAAACGCTAACCCAACTTATCTTAAATACTACGTTGATCTTTCTTTCATGCGGGGGGCTTCGCCCTCCGAGCCCCCCTTTTCTTTACTCTTAAGGAACACAAGAAAACCCTAAACCAACTTATTTTAAATACAACGTTGATCTTTCTTTCATGCGGGGGCTTCGCCCCCCGAGCCCCCCTTTGTTTGCTCTTAAATGTCACAAGAAAACGCTAACCCAACTTATCTTAAATACAACGTTGATCTTTCTTTCATGCGGGGGGCTTCGCCCCCCGAGCCCCCCTTTGTTTGCTCTTAAATGTCACAAGAAAACGCTAACCCAACTTATCTTAAATACTACGTTGATGTTTCTTTCATGCGGGGGGCTTCGCCCCCCGAGCCCCCATTTGTTTGCTCTTAGATGTCACAAGAAAACGCTAACCCAACTTATCTTAAATACTACGTTGATCTTTCTTTCATGCGGGGGGCTTCGCCCCCGAGCCCCCTTTGTTTGCTCTGAAAGGTCACAAGAAAACGCTAACCCAACTTATTTTAAATACTACGTTAATCTTCCTTTTATGCGGGGGCGAAGCCCCCGAGCCCCCTTTGTTTACTCTTAAAGCTCACAAGAAAACGCTAACCCAACTTATCTTAAATACTACGTTGATCTTTCTTTCATGCGGGGGCTTCGCCCCCGAGCCCCCTTTCTTTACTCTTAAGGATCACAAGAAAACCCTAAACCAACTTATTTTAAATACAACGTTGATCTTTCTTTCATGCGGGGGGCTTCGCCCCCCGAGCCCCCCTTTGTTTGCTCTTAAATGTCACAAGAAAACGCTAACCCAACTTATCTTAAATACTACGTTGATGTTTCTTTCATGCGGGGGCTTCGCCCCCGAGCCCCATTTGTTTGCTCTTAGATGTCACAAGAAAACGCTAACCCAACTTATCTTAAATACTACGTTGATCTTTCTTTCATGCGGGGGCTTCGCCCCCGAGCCCCCCCTTTGTTTGCTCTTAAGGATCACAATAAAACAATAAAACCCTAAACCAACTTATTTTAAATACAACGTTGATCTTTCTTTCATGCGGGGGCTTCGCCCCCCGTGCCCCCTTTGTTTGTTCTTAAATGTCACAAGAAAACGCTAACCCAACTTATCTTAAATACTACGTTGATCTTTCTTTCATGCGGGGGGCTTCGCCCCCCGAGCCCCCCTTTGTTTGCTCTTAAAGGTCACAATAAAACCCTTAACCAACTTATTTTAAATACAACGTTGATCTTTCTTTCATGCGGGGGGCTTCGCCCCCCGAGCCCCCCTTTGTTTGCTCTTAAAGGTCACAAGAAAACGCTAACCCAACTTATTCTAAATACTACGTTTGCTCTTAAATGTCACAAGAAAACGCTAACCCAACTTATCTTAAATACTACGTTGATCTTTCTTTCATGCGGGGGCTTCGCCCCCCGAGCCCCCCTTTGTTTGTTCTTAAATGTCACAAGAAAACGCTAACCCAACTTATCTTAAATACTACGTTGATCTTTCTTTCATGCGGGGGCCTTTTCTTTACTCTTAAGGATCACAAGAAAACCTTAACCCAACTTATTTTAAATACAACGTTGATCTTTCTTTTATGCGGGGGCTTCGCCCCCGAGCCCCCCTTTGTTTGCTCTGAAAGGTCACAAGAAAACGCTAACCCAACTTATCTTAAATACTACGTTGATCTTTCTTTCATGCGGGGGGCTTCGCCCCCCGAGCCCCCCTTTGTTTGCTCTTAAGGATCACAATAAAACCCTAAACCAACTTATTTTAAATACAACGTTGATCTTTCTTTCATGCGGGGGCTTCGCCCCCCGAGCCCCCCTTTGTTTGTTCTTAAATGTCACAAGAAAACGCTAACCCAACTTATCTTAAATACTACGTTGATCTTTCTTTCATGCGGGGGGCTTCGCCCCCCGAGCCCCCCTTTGTTTGCTCTTAAAGGTCACAATAAAACCCTAAACCAACTTATTTTAAATACAACGTTGATCTTTCTTTCATGCGGGGGCTTCGCCCCCGAGCCCCCTTTGTTTGTTCTTAAATGTCACAAGAAAACGCTAACCCAACTTAATACTACGTTGATCTTTCTTTCATGCGGGGGCCTTTTCTTTACTCTTAAGGATCACAAGAAAACCTTAACCCAACTTATTTTAAATACAACGTTGATCTTTCTTTTATGCGGGGGCTTCGCCCCCGAGCCCCCTTTGTTTGCTCTGAAAGGTCACAAGAAAACGCTAACCCAACTTATTTTAAATACTACGTTAATCTTTCTTTTATGCGGGGGCGAAGCCCCCGAGCCCCCTTTGTTTACTCTTAAAGCTCACAAGAAAACGCTAACCCAACTTATCTTAAATACTACGTTGATCTTTCTTTCATGCGGGGGGCTTCGCCCCCCGAGCCCCCCTTTGTTTGTTCTTAAATGTCACAAGAAAACGCTAACCCAACTTATCTTAAATACTACGTTGATCTTTCTTTCATGCGGGGGCTTCGCCCCCGAGCCCCCTTTGTTTGCTCTTAAAGGTCACAATAAAACCCTAAACCAACTTATTTTAAATACAACGTTGATCTTTCTTTCATGCGGGGGCTTCGCCCCCGAGCCCCCTTTGTTTGTTCTTAAATGTCACAAGAAAACGCTAACCCAACTTATCTTAAATACTACGTTGATCTTTCTTTCATGCGGGGGCTTCGCCCCCGAGCCCCCCTTTGTTTACTCTTAAAGGTCACAAGAAAACGCTAACCCAACTTATCTTAAATACTACGTTGATCTTTCTTTCATGCGGGGGGCTTCGCCCTCCGAGCCCCCTTTTCTTTACTCTTAAGGAACACAAGAAAACCCTAAACCAACTTATTTTAAATACAACGTTGATCTTTCTTTCATGCGGGGGCTTCGCCCCCGAGCCCCCTTTGTTTGCTCTTAAATGTCACAAGAAAACGCTAACCCAACTTATCTTAAATACTACGTTGATCTTTCTTTCATGCGGGGGCTTCGCCCCCCGAGCCCCCCTTTGTTTGCTCTTAAAGGTCACAAGAAAACGCTAACCCAACTTATTCTAAATACTACGTTGATCTTTCTTTCATGCGGGGGCCTTTTCTTTACTCTTAAGGATCACAAGAAAACCTTAACCCAACTTATTTTAAATACAACGTTGATCTTTCTTTTATGCGGGGGGCTTCGCCCCCGAGCCCCCTTTGTTTGCTCTGAAAGGTCACAAGAAAACGCTAACCCAACTTATTTTAAATACTACGTTAATCTTCCTTTTATGCGGGGGCGAAGCCCCCGAGCCCCCTTTGTTTACTCTTAAAGCTCACAAGAAAACGCTAACCCAACTTATCTTAAATACTACGTTGATCTTTCTTTCATGCGGGGGGCTTCGCCCCCCGAGCCCCCCTTTTCTTTACTCTTAAGGATCACAAGAAAACCCTAAACCAACTTATTTTAAATACAACGTTGATCTTTCTTTCATGCGGGGGGCTTCGCCCCCCGAGCCCCCCTTTGTTTGCTCTTAAATGTCACAAGAAAACGCTAACCCAACTTATCTTAAATACTACGTTGATGTTTCTTTCATGCGGGGGGCTTCGCCCCCCGAGCCCCCATTTGTTTGCTCTTAGATGTCACAAGAAAACGCTAACCCAACTTATCTTAAATACTACGTTGATCTTTCTTTCATGCGGGGGCTTCGCCCCCGAGCCCCCTTTGTTTGCTCTTAAGGATCACAATAAAACAATAAAACCCTAAACCAACTTATTTTAAATACAACGTTGATCTTTCTTTCATGCGGGGGGCTTCGCCCCCGTGCCCCCCTTTGTTTGTTCTTAAATGTCACAAGAAAACGCTAACCCAACTTATCTTAAATACTACGTTGACCTTTCTTTCATGCGGGGGGCTTCGCCCCCGAGCCCCCTTTGTTTGCTCTTAAAGGTCACAATAAAACCCTTAACCAACTTATTTTAAATACAACGTTGATCTTTCTTTCATGCGGGGGCTTCGCCCCCGAGCCCCCTTTGTTTGCTCTTAAAGGTCACAAGAAAACGCTAACCCAACTTATTCTAAATACTACGTTTGCTCTTAAATGTCACAAGAAAACGCTAACCCAACTTATCTTAAATACTACGTTGATCTTTCTTTCATGCGGGGGCTTCGCCCCCCGAGCCCCCCTTTGTTTGCTCTTAAGGATCACAATAAAACCCTAAACCAACTTATTTTAAATACAACGTTGATCTTTCTTTCATGCGGGGGGCTTCGCCCCCCGAGCCCCCCTTTTCTTTACTCTTAAGGATCACAAGAAAACCCTAAACCAACTTATTTTAAATATAACGTTGATCTTTCTTTCATGCGGGGGGCTTCGCCCCCCGAGCCCCCCTTTGTTTGCTCTTAAATGTCACAAGAAAACGCTAACCCAACTTATCTTAAATACTACGTTGATCTTTCTTTCATGCGGGGGCTTCGCCCCCGAGCCCCCCTTTGTTTGCTCTTAAAGGTCACAAGAAAACGCTAACCCAACTTATTCTAAATACTACGTTGATCTTTCTTTCATGCGGGGGCTTCGCCCCCGAGCCCCCTTTGTTTGCTCTTAAATGTCACAAGAAAACGCTAACCCAACTTATCTTAAATACTACGTTGATCTTTCTTTCATGCGGGGGCTTCGCCCCCGAGCCCCCTTTGTTTGCTCTTAAAGGTCACAAGAAAACGCTAACCCAACTTATTCTAAATACAACGTTGATCTTTCTTTCATGCGGGGGCTTCGCCCCCGAGCCCCCTTTTCTTTACTCTTAAGGATCACAAGAAAACCCTAAACCAACTTATTTTAAATACAACGTTGATCTTTCTTTCATGCGGGGGCTTCGCCCCCGAGCCCCCCTTTGTTTGCTCTTAAATGTCACAAGAAAACGCTAACCCAACTTATCTTAAATACTACGTTGATCTTTCTTTCATGCGGGGGCTTCGCCCCCGAGCCCCCTTTGTTTGCTCTTAAAGGTCACAAGAAAACGCTAACCCAACTTATTCTAAATACTACGTTGATCTTTCTTTCATGCGGGGGCTTCGCCCCCGAGCCCCCTTTGTTTGCTCTTAAATGTCACAAGAAAACGCTAACCCAACTTATCTTAAATACTACGTTGATCTTTCTTTCATGCGGGGGGCTTGGCCCCCCGAGCCCCCCTTTGTTTGCTCTGAAAGGTCACAAGAAAACGCTAACCCAACTTATTTTAAATACTACGTTGATCTTAGTTCATGCTTCCCCCCTCGAGCCCCCCCCCCCCCCTTTTTTCTGTTCCTATCTTCCGGCACCATCATCAGGCCTTGAAACCTAATCGTAGTCATAGTTCATTACAAGACTTTTCTAAGAAGCCCAAAAACAGCTATGATACGATGTTCTATCATGTAGTTCCAGTTCATATCTTCCGGCTCCATCATCAGACCTTGAAACCTAATCGTAGTCAAAGTTCATTACAAGACTTTTCTAAGAAGCCCAAAAACAGCTATGATACGATGTTCCATCATGTAGTTCCAGCTCATATCTTCCGGCTCCATCATCAGACCTTGAATTCTAATCGTAGTCAAAGTTCATTACAAGACTTTTCTAAGAAGCCCAAAAACAGCTATGATACGATGTTCTATCATGTAGTTCCAGTTCATATCTTCCGGCTCCATCATCAGATCTTGAAACCTAATCGTAGTCAAAGTTCATTACAAGACTTTTCTAAGAAGCCCAAAAACAGCTATGATACGATGTTCCATCATGTAGTTCCAGCTCATATCTTCCGGCTCCATCATCAGACCTTGAAACCTAATTGTAGTCAAAGTTCATTACAAGACTTTCCTAAGAAGCCCAAAAACAGCTATGATACGATGTTCCATGATGTAGTTCCAGTTCATATCTTCCGGCTCCATCATCAGACCTTGAAACCTAATCGTAGTCAAAGTTCATTACAAGACTTTTCTAAGAAACCCAAAAACAGCTATGATACGATGTTCCATCATGTAGTTCCAGTTCATATGTTTCGGCTTCATCATCAGACCTTGAAACCTAATTGTAGTCAAAGTTCATTACAATACTTTTCTAAGAAACCCAAAAACGGCTATGATACGAGGTTCCATCATGTAGTTCCAGTTCATATCTTCCGACTCCATCATCAGATCAGCTCAACAGTACCATATTATTGTATTGTCATCGGAACTACATATAGCTGCCAATTTTCATTACGCTACGACTCCTGGAAGATGGTTAAATTAGCCTCCGCAGATTCCATTACATACATAGTTACATACACGACGACCTAATAAAAGCGTGTTAAAAAACAATCAGTCGCCACTTTACATGTAAGGGGGGGGGGGGGTACCCTAACAAAACATTTTTTCCACTTTTTATTTTACCACTTTGGCGTGATTGATATATATATTGGTACCAAATTTCAGCTTTCTAGTGCTAACGGTCACTGAGATTATCCGCGGACGGACGGACGGACAGACGGACAGACGGACAGACGGACAGACGGACAGACGGACAGACGGACAGACAGACAGACAGACATGGCGAAACTATAAGGGTTCCTAGTTGACTACGGAACCCTAAAAATGGAATGTTACATTTTCAAATAAAATGAACAATAAAGGCGTTTCCGTTTCTAATGTGCACATACACTAGCGAAGTGTGAGAAGCTATACTTACCTATTTCCTTTACATTTTATTTAGTCAATTAAAATGATAATAATAATCTCATTAGTTCAGTAGTCGAAAGAAATACCTACTTTCACAACAAAACACCTAAAACAAACATAAAACCACCTCAAATTTTCATCAAAATACCCGTACTAAGCAATAAAGTTTAACAAAACTGTTTCTCGAATACGAAACAATACATTTCTAATGTAAACTCGAATTTATATTCCCCAAATACCCACAAACTCAACAAAATCAGGGAATAAGTTTATCTCCCCTTTAGGCGAGACAAGCACGATTCATTGGAGTTTTCAACTATTTTCGAGTAAGTAAAGTCTGCGTGGGTTATATATATTAGTCGAAATAGGTTGCTATAAATATATAGCATTTCAATGACAACTATATATTTATATAGAGTATGATAAAGTAGAAAAAAAACAGTAACTCAATTTCTATACGAAATTGTACCCATGTTGATAACTAGGTAAAATATTTATAGAAAGGAACTTAAACTAAACCTCCATATATGCTAATGTCTTCGCTCAAATTGTTTCAAACCTAAATTTCAGTACCAATTATCGCAATATTGCACGCAATTAATATCACATCAGAAAAATAATTCGCGATAAATAAGTACCCGAAATAACAATGAGTTTTATCACCGTCCTTACTAAACAATAAATAAAAGATACATTTCCCAAACGTAATATCACAAATAAGGTTTACAAATAAGCGAAGAAAATATAGCGCGGTCGATGCGCATAAATAATGCATTACCCTTAAATAATGCATGAGCTGGCTACTTCCCCAAGTAAAATATGTAGGAAAAGTCAGAGGAACACAAAAATTACCAGCGTTTGACGACGAACAGTCGACCTACAATTTGATTCAAAATAAGTAAAAACAATGTCACCAACCTTCGTCACTGTCACTCCCGTTTCTTTTAATTTAACTCCATTAAATTCTGTTTAATTTTGATATTCTGTTTCAGTTTCATGCTGTATTTTGCTTTTACCCCTCCGTCTCGATATAATATTTACAAATGAAATAATCTACGACTCGAAAATATAATATTGTATTGAATATGGCTTCCTTCAGTAATTAGATTCATATTTGCGTTGATATAATATTATGTAGGTTTAATACCAAAAACTCTTCAAGGTGAAATTAATTTCCGAATGGTACCAATATTAAATTTAAATTGATACTAGTATTTAAGCCATCGACTTGGAATATCCATATATTTTGTACTTAGCCGAATTTCACTGGTCCGTTTTAATACCTACCTTTACATTAAGACAAGGGTCGTGTCAACACATGTGGCCTAGAGGATAAAATCTATTTGTAACGTAACAACGATTCGATTATCCTCCTATTGAATGGGGACAGATAAAACAATGGGTAGGCTCGGATGTCAACGCCCGCGGCAACGTTCTAATTGGTTTTTTGTTTGTTTCAGATAATGATCGCAGCGAGTGAGACGCGGATGGCGTGAGACACGATGAGAATGAGCCTCGACATGCGTATTCTGGCGCTGTGCACCACGTGTCTCCTGGTGCCCGCCATCGCCTGCCCTCAACAGTGCATTTGCAAGTGGAAGAACGGGAAGCGCTACGTCGAGTGCTCTGAAAAAGAACTCAAAACCATTCCCAATTCTCTGGACTCCGAGACGCAGGTCCTCGATTTCTCGGGCAACGATCTTCAAGTCCTTCAGAAAGAAACTTTTCAAAAACTTGGGTTACTCGACTTGCAGAAGATCTATCTGCCGCGGTGCAAACTCCAAAAAATTGACAACCATGCGTTTAAAGGACTAGCAAATCTTGTCGAGTTAGACCTATCGAATAACTATCTCACGGTCGTGCCTTCGACCAATTTCGTCTATTTTCCATCGCTGATGAGACTTTCGATCAATAACAATCCTATAACGAGTATCAAAACACATTGTTTTCAGCGTCTTTCTTACTTAAATATGCTGGAATTGAGCGACTGTAAAATCGAAACAATCGAGAACGACGCATTTTCCGGATTAAACCATTTGGAATGGCTACGATTGAATGGAAATAGACTGTCGAATATCAAAGGTGCCAATTTATTCCCTGACACGTTGCGAGGTATATACCTGCAGAATAATAATTGGAACTGTGACTGCCATTTGAGGGATTTACACCGGTGGTTGTTAAATTTCAACATGCCGCACGCTGTGGAGCCAATTTGCTCGCTCCCCGCGCGTTTACAGAAACGCGCCATCACCGCAGTCGCCCAGGCCGAGCTGGCTTGTTTGCCAAAACTAACGCCGGCCTCCGTCTATTTGGAAACTAACGAGGGACACAATGTTACGCTCGAATGCGTCGTGAAGGCTTTCCCTGAAGCTAAAGTGACTTGGCTGTACCGAGGACTTATAATTCAAAATTCTTCGAGTCACCAATCAGAGATTCGTGACATGTATTATGTGGAAAGTGGTGAAACTGAGAAAAAAAGTGAACTTTTAATGTACAATGTTGGAAATGAACACAATGGTACTTACTCGTGCTTAGCTGAAAACCCAGCAGGGCGGGCGTCAGCCAACTACACTGTAAAAATAATTGTCAAAGAGGAGCCAGTAGTGATAGTAGTTACGTTTCCTCAAAGGCACTTAGTAGTAATAGTTACAGTAGTTTTTCTAATTATCGTCTTACTTATAGCAATAATAGCAGTTTTTTTACTAAAATTTAAAACAGACACTAGAAGTCGTAAAAAGAAGGAAAGTGGAAAAGATGTAGCGTTGTGCAACCAGCTGTTGCCTGCAGCGCGAAATAATGGTCTGCTCACCAAGAATAACGGCTCCCTGATCGTGAACGCGCACTCGCGACATTCCCTACACTACATGGTGCAGGACCGCGACTACGAGCCGAGCGAGTTGTATCAAAGCAACAACATCAAAAGCTTTGTTGACAGGAACCCTGACCTAATTAGCGATGCTGAAACAGTCGCTAACAATGCGCAAAACGAGAACACCGCGCTCTCCGTGTATAAAGCACAGGTTGCGAATGAGGGCTTCGAAGAAGAGACGACGTTCTCCGCGCCCACACCGCCGCGGCAAGTCACGTGGCAAGACCAGCAAGCGCTCAGCAACGTTAGCGTTCCGCCTAACCCCATTAACAACATGTACCAACACTCGGCCGATGTACATCTCAATCCCGGCTGCTTCCTCGACAGCGAAGGCTATCCCTATGACTACGGCCTACCAAAACACCCATGTCGGCCTCCCATAATGTCCAATTATTCCGTAATAGGACCTTTTTATCAAACTTTACCTCACAATAGGCCGAAAGGTCAAAAGCTTGTATGCAAATTTGCTAAAGACATGGAATTCAATACCCCACCTTGTGCCAACTTAGAAATGCTTAACGGGACAAATGTAAGGCGGACTTTGGACGGTTACCCCGTGCCGCGGAACCGACCAATCGCTTATGTAGGCAACGGAACCGTGTATTATAATGAAGAGTTTGTACCGTCTCCGCCGGAGGGGTATAAGACCGAATCCGTTGGACCTTGCTGCGCGCCGGTAGAGCCCTGCTCCTCTTGGGTAAATCCTAAGGGAACCTGTGCAGTGATGGTACCCGTTGGTATAGCGGAAGGTACGGGACGGTGCGGTTATCAGGTGGAAACGAGATGCGTGGATACACAAACGACAGACAGGTTGCCCGGAGAAGGCACAGAGGCTGTGCTCAAACCATTACCCCAAGTGTCTAATGCTAAGTGCGCGTCCGACATATGTTCGGAAAGCCCAGATGAGGGCTATGTCGGCGAAGCGAACGATATGTGACGTCGGCGACAAGACAACGCGTGAAGGGTATCCGAAACGCTAAGGAAATGATAAAGCGACTGAATTTATACTATTGTTCGTAAGTTCGAGTGGGTACCGTTAGAAGCTTTTACACTGTACGGCATAATTGAAACGAAAATGTATTGTTAAAAATTCCTGAAATTTTGCTCCCATTTATGTGAAAAGGCCCTACTCTACTCAATCATCTGGATTGAGTCCCGATTCCAGTTTTTATTAAGTGTTATTTTAATGAATTATGTAAAATCTTTGGTAACATCATATAAATAAGCAACTCTCTAAAGTAGTCCAAGTTTAAAGTAAATATTTTAAAATATTTAGTAATATGGTTTCGCTAGTTGTATTGGAGACCGTCAATCATGCAAATCTATGTTTAGGACAGATCCCAAAAAAGTTTTCACATATTAAAACAATTGTCCTAATTTTGTTCCTAAAGTTAAACCAAATTTCAATAAAACTATGTTTTTTTTTAATATGTTTAACTGCTCATGCTTTGTAGATACGTGAGCAAGCGGAAGATTCCAATTCTAAGCGAAATATTTGAGCGTTGCGAGGGTTTTCACCACACCAACTCGAGGAAAACACTTACTATAGACATAAAAATAAAATTTAAGTCAAATCCAAAAAGTAATTTCTACCAGCCAACTTAAGATAAGAAGATAAAAATATGCAATTACTTTGTACACAATATTTCAAGAGAGTACAGTATCAATCAGGTGAACATTTATCAGTTGGTGTGGTGTACCTACAACATATTGTATGATGCAATTTCCAATAAACTGTAATGGAAGTATGAACAATGAAAATGCTCAATGCACGTGCTTACCGAATTATATACGCTATAAGGATTTTGTTGGTTACTGAAACGGCCTAAAAACAGAAAATAAATTGCTTCCATGAATGTCTCGTGCGGAGATTCTTTCTGATAATCTTTTATAAGCACTGCTGTTATAAATCTAAGATTCGAAGTTAAATATCGAGTCATACAGCGAGGTCTGCTTGTTTTTGCAAACGTGTCAATCTGGCGGGACTTGAATTTGCTCAGTAGAACTAGGAAGAGTTGGATAACTGATTCCTTCCAGCGTAAGAAAAAGCAAATTGTGCTTCTTGTCAGTAGTCTAAGATATCAAATTGAACATTCACGCCGTATAAAATACAATACCAAAGTTTCACCCACTCATGTTTTAAGTTTAAGAACGTAAGTATTAAGTAGATTTCTTAGTAAATGTAAATACTGTGTAAATATTAGATTTTACTATGGACATTTTCCGAATGGAATTATGTAGTGATCAATAAGTATAATTAAATCGATATCAGGGTATCTCCCTTAATTTAAAAAGGTTGGTTCTTTGATATTTCATAAAAAATAATATTGCATGTGTCATAAGTCATAAAACACAAAACATGGCCTCCAACCATAAATACTATTAAAGAGAGATTGTGTCATCCACGTTTTCTTTTTTTTGCCACCCGAAATGGTAAATTATATTAAATATGTTTTGTTTGTGAAAGGTCGTTTAATTTCTTATTTACGCGATTTATCCATTCGTCGAAAAGTAATCGCGTTACACAGATTTAAACTGTCACGATTATTACACATAATTATTTTTTAAATCGGGACTTAAGTAATCGCGTATGACTACATATTAAACTGACCTCCAACGTTTCAGGGACGGCGTTGTCCCCGTGGTCTCGGAGAAGACTGGCTTGAAATGACATCAACACCTTCTGACAGCCGCGCGAGTTTTTTGAACTATCCGCACTTGGTTTTGATTATCAACTTGAACTGTTTGCGCACTAGGGATGTTACTCTGTCGACACACAACACTGACGATATTCGATTTAACGACTGTTGATATTATTAACCAAGTGCGGGTAAACTGAAATAAATGTCATATACAAAGAAAAAATGACCAAGGCCTCCAAGTGTCCAAAGCTGGATTCGAACCAGCGTCCTCCGTTATCGCGACGGATGCCTCAAACCACTCGGCCATTCGGTCACGGTGGCAAGGGTCGAAATTTTCAAGTATATGACACAATTACCGAAGGCTAAGGCGCCCCCTGCCATCTCTGAGATAGAACCGAAACTAGTTCGATCTCCTAACTGAATCAACTCATGTGATTACGAGTTAGCGAAGAGAGATGGCGCTGCCATGCTAATTCTTAGAACAAATTAAATTATCCTCATAGAAAATAATTTAATTTGTATTTTTAGTAGACACACTACTATTTTAACTATAAACTGAAATAAATGTCATATACAAAGAAAAAATGACCAAGGCCTCCAAGTGTCCAAAGCTGGATTCGAACCAGCGTCCTCCGTTATCGCGACGGATGCCTCAAACCACTCGGCCATTCGGTCACGGTGGCAAGGGTCGAAATTTTCAAGTATATGACACAATTACCGAAGGCTAAGGCGCCCCCTGCCACCACACACAAATAATACAAATACAAATTAAATTATTTTCTATGAGGATAATTTAATTTGTTCTAAGAATTAGCATGGCAGCGCCATCTCTCTTCGCTAACTCGTAATCACATGAGTTGATTCAGTTAGGAGATCGAACTAGTTTCGGTTCTATCTCAGAGATGGCAGGGGGCGCCTTAGCCTTCGGTAATTGTGTCATATACTTGAAAATTTCGACCCTTGCCACCGTGACCGAATGGCCGAGTGGTTTGAGGCATCCGTCGCGATAACGGAGGACGCTGGTTCGAATCCAGCTTTGGACACTTGGAGGCCTTGGTCATTTTTTCTTTGTATATGACATTTATTTCAGTTTATAGTTAAAATAGTAGTGTGTCTACTAAAAATACAAATTAAATTATTTTCTATGAGGATAATTTAATTTGTTCTAAGAATTAGCATGGCAGCGCCATCTCTCTTCGCTAACTCGTAATCACATGAGTTGATTCAGTTAGGAGATCGAACTAGTTTCGGTTCTATCTCAGAGATGGCAGGGGGCGCCTTAGCCTTCGGTAATTGTGTCATATACTTGAAAATTTCGACCCTTGCCACCGTGACCGAATGGCCGAGTGGTTTGAGGCATCCGTCGCGATAACGGAGGACGCTGGTTCGAATCCAGCTTTGGACACTTGGAGGCCTTGGTCATTTTTTCTTTGTATATGACATTTATTTCAGTTTATAGTTAAAATAGTAGTGTGTCTACTAAAAATACAAATTAAATTATTTTCTATGAGGATAATTTAATTTGTTCTAAGAATCAAGTGCGGGTAGTTCGAAAAACTCGCGCGGCTGTCAGAAGGTGTTGATAGTGATTTTCAAGCCAGTCTTCTCCGAGACTACGGGGACAACGCCGTCCGTGAAACGCTGGAGGTCAGTTTAATATGTAGTCATACGCGATTAAGTCCCGATTTTAATAGTACATTACTACAGAGGCCGGGACAAATGGGGTTGCCGGCCGAAGACATATAGACGGCCGAGCGAAGCGAGGCCGGATAGGTCTGAGGCGGGCAACCCCATTTCCCGCCGAGGTATGTATAGTGCTTTTCTCAAACATGGTATAAGCGTGTAGGTACCATGAGAATAAAATGTTTTTACATTATTGTTCAAAAGCATGAAATATGAAAGACTCAGCCAACTAGGGAAGTGTTATGTAAATTTAATGATGGACACAATCTTTTGTAATTGAGCAGTATTCATTTAAATTCTCTGTTAGTTGTATATTTCTTCAGCAAAAATGGTAAATGTCAAAACATTTCAAGAAGATTCTTGAAGAGGACGTGGTAATTCAATATTTCTAGTAATATAATTTTATAAAACAAAAGCAATAATTATACATTAAAACTGAGTGGATGTATAGACAATTCATTACTGAATAGGTACTTTCATTGTCACTTTTCCGACATCCTTCTCAACTTAAAGTCTTTGTAATTTGTGTGCTATACATATACCTGCAAAAATGCTACAGAACAAAATAATAAAGTGACAATGTACATTCCATACAATAGAAAATTTACTAAATTAGCAAATTTTGGGTGACTCTTGGCCATTTCACAAGTTAGAAATTACAATCTGAAGTCCTTTTTCAAGTTGTCATTAGAAAGCGACTTTTAATTTGTAACTTGGACCTTCGTAAAATGGGCTACAGGCCGAATAGCCAAACGCGGCAATCGACTACCTACGCTCCATAGCGACACTTGCACTAACAGGAGTATGAAGAGCGAAAGAGAAGCACTCACGGCCCAGCCACAGTCTAACCCCCTTATTCATAAACGGTCACTAAAATTATTATTTAATTAAATTAATTATTTGCAATATTTGTTTTGGGACGAATCAATGAAATCTTACTACAAAATCAACTACTACTGGACCTTGGTTGAATTTAATCTCAATCTTAATTAATATGGATTAACAAACAATGAAATAGGTTTTTTTAATTATTATTATAAATGGGCTTACTCTTGACCACAGACTAGCCAAGGGCAAAGACGTGGCCTACGATGGAGTGAGCTCGCCCAGAAGATGCCTGGATGCGTATCCGAATGGCACAAACGCTCACGAAACGAAACGCTAGTAGATATCTCTATCTCTATCGCTCTTGCGTATTGGCGCGACAGAGCCAGACTACCTTTCGCGGCGTTTCGTTTTCGTTTCACGTCGCAGAAATGCCATTCGGCTACGGCACCTGTTCACCCTTGATTTGAAGGTTCTAAAATACTTATATAATGATTTTTGGTAGCCTTATGAAGGCTTGCGACATTACTTCATAAATAACTAAAGAAACAGTGTACAACACCCCAATAAATTGGTTTATTGAAGGTTTTTTACTGTCCACGAAAATATATAAGATTCTTTAAAAATTATTCTACGTTTATATTAGTTCTACCTATTGGTTTACAATTTACATTCATTAAGTGTTACAGTAAATACATATGGCGCTACTTTACCGCAGTGTTTGGAAACTTTGAAGGGCCACATGTATTGTAAAACATTGTACAGTCAGCATCAGAAATAGCAGATTAACTAACGCTTCAGAAACGTATTTAAAATCGTGAAAGTTTAAATAAGTGTAACGCTTCAGAAGTTTCTACCATTCTGTAATCGCTAAATAAAAGTGTAATTCTGTCTAAATATACATGTAAATAATACTTAATTAAACGTTAACACTTCTGACCTTGAACTATTCAGAAAAGTTATTCAGTATGTCATCATCATCATCATCATTTCAGTCATTAATCGCCACTTATCCCGGTCCTGGGCTAATCTCATCCAGAAGTGCCCCGCAGTTTTTCGAATGTTGTCCACCCAACGAGCCAACGGATGCCAGGCGCTTCTTACATCCGATAGCGGCCACCATTCGGTCAACATTTTGGTCCACCTGCCATCACTCTGCCTGGCAACATTCAGTATGTCAGATGCTGCGTTGTATCATCTGCTTCAATTTATGCTGACTGTACAGTACATTTGCGAATAGGTAATGATTGTTTAATCCTGTTGCATAAGGCAGCACTTTAATGTTACGTTATGTGATTGTTTAGTATAGAATGGAGGTTTTTATAGAGCCGACTGGATAGAGACCCAGCACGATATCACAATGTTACTCTTTAGTAAACAAACTGTAGTTGTGCATGAAACTGGAATAAAATGTGTATTTTTAAGCCGTTGTTTTTATTGAAGTATGTAACTGCCTACACAATATGGAACGGGTTGTTTGTGCCATTCATAAACATATATATAATACGTGCAAGTCCTGCATAAAAGGGTAGGGACGCTTCAACTAAAACAAGGAAGATATATCATGGGCACTTTAGGCATAGAACGCCACATAGGTGCTCCGGTGTTACATTTTAACCGCGTACATATTTATGACGTCAAAAGAATAAAAAAAATGAATTTAACCCTTAAATGCATAGTGATATATGATAAATGCATCATACATTCTTGACCTATTGACAGGATGTCAAAGTTCAAATTTAAATAAATCTTTGTCAAGGTCGCGCTTATAAGGGTTAAGTAATTTTCGGCAATTAAATTTTATTTCTGCAATTTATTTTCACCTTACTTAGCTACAATTAGATCTAATTATTCGTAAAACTGGCACCTAAAAGGAATTTTGAAATTTTTTGCTAGATCATTTTTACATCTATCAAAAATTATGGTCAGATATCGCCCCATAATATCCCATCGCCATCATACTTAACGCTTGAAGAAATAATATTTACTAGTTTATTTTTTTAATAGCTCTGAAACACGGCGAAAACTAGAAACGTTTATATATGACATTTAGTCTCCAAGTGTGATCACTGGATCAGAGATACGATGTTAAAATTATTCAGTTTCCCCATGTTACGTTTAAGTTCCTAGAAGTAAATGAAGTTGACAACAGCACTGTTCCTAGTGATTTGGAAGCCAGTCGTATTAATGCAACGGAACGACCAATATCAATGTTGATGGTCAGATTTCATCAATGTTAATGGCTTAGAATAAATTTAAAAGTGGAAAATGTCTGCCTTGGGTGAGACTTGAACTCACGGCCTCTGGATCGATACTCCAGCGCTCTGCCAACTGAGCCACCAAGACTTCAACCAAGCCAGCGAAATTTTCCACTACTAAGGTCAATGGGACCCCGTAGCGACATCTACCGTAAGAGTGTTAAACTTCTTAAACGGCAACCGGAGTTCCAAGTCATATTGGAAATTCACCAATTCAGTTGGCAGAGCGCTGGAGTATCGATCCAGAGGCCGTGAGTTCAAGTCTCACCCAAGGCAGACATTTTCCACTTTTAAATTTATTCTAAGCCTAGTGGCATCGATTGCAGACGTTTCTGCTAATCAGAAGTTAAAATGTTAATGGCATCTTAACCTTTTATTGTCGAACTAGTACAAACTTTCACCATACATACATACTTACACATATTCCCGCTTTTTTCCCAGAGGATTAGGCAGAGATCACGGATATCCATCTGCTATGATCCTGACAAACCAATTTCGCTTCACTTAGCAACATAACTTTCATAACATTTATGTCCAAGTTGTTACTTTTCGCAAGTGATATCTCACACGAAACGGAAAGGCAAAATAAAAGTTTTCTAACAGAAACCCAGGCACGTATTACTCTTTATCTAGATACATTAAGTTCTCGAAGACACTCAAAGAAAGAGGGTGTAATAATTATTAATGTTCCGACCTACTTTCATAAAAGTTACCTATCTATAGGTCCGTAGGTTCAGGGTTTCTTACGACTCAAACAAAAAGTCCGATTAACTGGGAAGGGGCTATTTTTCTTGGCTTAGGGAAGTGGAACGGGTCAAGTCTGCCTTCATTAAGCTAAGGCTGAAATGGCCTATGTGCATAAGACGTAAATTGTCACTTACTCCTTTTAGAAGCAAGGTTTGCAAACGTCGAAAGTGTCGTAGATTTTTTGCTGTTTTAAGTCCTTTTGTTATGTAAGAGAAAAAGTGCGAGTCCAATTTATTATTTTACGAGAAAATGCGCTTTTTATTTCTTTTCCTGACCCTTTCCAATGTTCGGCTAAAGATCGACATTGAAATCACCTAACCCAAGATTTTTAAAGAATGAGGCGACGGTCTTCAATATACGATATTGGTTTTCAGCATATATATAGCTATAGGTAAATATTTTTTTTTCATCATATGAATGAGGCGACGTCTTCAATATACGTTATTGGTTTTCAGCATATATACAGCTATAGGTAAATATTTTTTTTTCATCATTTGTCAGGTCGAAACTTCGGAGGGCCATCTGTACTGAAAAACGTCGTACGATGCACGTGCGAAAAGGAAATTCGGAACTCGTGTCGATTTAAAACACTCCCTTCCCTTAAAATACTTCCTTTTTTACGCACTTGTATCGTAATGTACTATTTCCCCTCACTAGCTCGGAAACACGTGTTTTGTCCTTTAATACCAGCGGGTAAAAACGCATTTTATCCACTAGTGGGTAAAGTAATTTGACCTTGAATAAAGTCAAATTAACTGCTTTAAAATTGATAAAAGTAGGTGAATCTAGTAATAAAGATGATTTACCACCTGCGGAAATACCGGAAGAAGTGATAAACGCATTTTTTGCGATGTAGTTTCCTCGCTATAGTGAGGGGAAACGTTTTGTGTTACACTCGGGTGCAAATGTATTTTACTTCTCGTGTGTTAAAATACAACTTTGCCCCCTTGTATAACAAATAACTATTTCAGTACATGTGGTGCTTTTTTCGCGCACTAATGCATAAAGTAGTACATTACGTAAAAAATGACACACCTGTTTTTCTCGCTGTATATCTAGTCTGACTCCTTCCTTCTTCTAACATAGTGATGATACGAGTACATTCATCTCGTGATAGCGGCGTGATAGACAATCAAGAATGACCACAAAATACAACAATGATAACCTGTTATCATAGTTTTTTGACAGATTGAAAACAATTGCTCAAAAACAAGCAAAAGTGCAACGAACGCAGTTTCTAATAGGTAAGTAGGTACCTATTACCTAATTAGTCTTTGTTTTAAATTTTTGTTACTAAATGTATGTTATTATGTTCCATAAAAATCTTTAAAAGGTTTAAATTGAACCTTTTTCCAGTTACTACGAAGAACATTGAAAGTTGGATTTAGTAAGATATAAATTTTTTTATAAAACATTGTTTCATGACTTTCATGCATATATACGACCAACGAGTCGCCAAATATTGAGGTTTTCGTCACTGACCCGGTTTCTTTGACCGCGAGTGTATTTAGACTATTTAGTAAATAATCATATCTTTAGATATTAGTGACGACCGGTCTGGCTCAGTCGGTAGTGTCCTTGCCTACTAAGCCGCGGTCCTGGGTTCTAATCCCGGTAAGGGCATTTATTTGTGTGATGAGCATAGATATTTTTTCCTGAGTCATGGATGTTGTCTATGTATATGTATAAGTATGTATCTATTTAAGTAAGTATATCGTCGCTTAGAACCCATAATACAAGCTTTGCTTAGTTTGGGGCTAAGTTGATCTGTGAAAGGTGACCCCAATATTTATTTATTTATATTAGTGAACAAAAAATAACATGATAATTATTATATACAGGGTGTAAACCTAATACGGGCGAACCTCTTAACGGTGGTGAGTATAGGACATAAGAAATGTAATTAGATAACGTTTACTTAAAATTCAGATAAATGTTTTATCCATACAAAATAATTCGGCCCGCAATGTAATGCAAACACACTCGCGTTTAACGCTCGATGACAGTTGTCATTGATTGTCATCGCAACCACGTTTACAGTTCATTGCTGCTGGGAAATTTTTCAAAAATTCATTATGGGGTGAAAATTAAGAGTAACTCAAAAACACCTCTTAATTAATGATAACAATATTGAATTATATGCCTGGTTTCATTTATCGCCCTTATTAGGTTTACGCGCTGTAGACTAGGAAATAGTCCAAAAGTGGGTAAGCCAAATTAAGATTGCAGCTGTGAACGTTAAGAGCACCATAGAACACAATCAGTGTTAATGTGGCGGATTAACCTTGGAACTTGGATGAACATCGCCCTTACGGGAAACCGTTACTATTCCTTCTCATTTGAGTTAAATGTTAATGGAATCAAAGCTACAGTCATAGGTACCTCTGCTAAGATTGATATAACGAACTCAAATTAACCATGAGACTATTTAGTATTTTTTCATCATATTTGCTGTTTAAAGGTATCATTGCGTCTACGTGTACTGAAGCATAATGTACTATTTTATTCCCAAGGGAATAATGGATTTAGTTTCAAAAATTAATACAATTCGTACAATACTTCAGGCAAAGGATGTTTCAATCTGCCAAAGGATTTTTATTGCAGAACCAAAATTTGACTATTAAGGTATAAAATATATTATACGGTATGAAAAATGCATTTTGTTTCATGTTTTACAATTATTTCAGTGTGTTTTTTCATTTATTTCGTAAATTTAACTCAAATAAATTGTTATAATTTACAATCTGACAATATGCTCTCTACTCGCGCTTGACCGCGTGCGTACGCGTCAACGTACGTACAACAGATCAAAATATTTAAATGAATGAAAAATAAGTAAAATTTTAGTTTAATTATTTGATTTATATGCTTTTTTGGACGTTGCTTTTAATTTATATGCAGTATTTTCGTGTTTGTTTTCGTTCAAAAAGTGTTTGTTATCAGAAACAATGGATTTAATATGAATAATCTGATGTAGATCAAGTTACACTACTGACGTAAATAATAACACGCGTCTTTAATGACCCCCTTACTTCCCTTGTTGCACAATGTACTATTAAGAATATGTACTTATTATGTTATGTGTAGGTACAATTATACATTTCCTTCCCTTCCCAAAAACGGGTGTTACAAAATTGACGTCTGTCTACGCCTGTCTGTCTGTTTGTCTGTCTGTGTGTGTGTGTGTGTGTCTGTCTGTGGCATCGTAGCTCCCGAACGGATGAACCGTTTTTGATTTAGTTTGTTTTTGTTTGAAAGCTGAATTAGTCGGAAGTGTTCTTATCTAGATATAAAAATCGGTCCACTATGTCGGAGGTTTTTTCAAAATTTTAATTTTATGGAATTCTGTTTACAGGCATCCCGTATTTAAGATATAAGTCAAACGTTCTGGCCTAGCGCGTAGTGACCCTGCCTGCTAAGTCGCGGTCCTGGGTTCGAATCCCGGTAATGGCAGATATTTGTTCCTGAGTCATGGATGCTTTCTATGTATATAAGTATTTGTATATTATATTCATCGTTGTCTGAGTACCCACAACACAAGCCTTCTTGAGCTTACCGTGGGACTCAGTCAGTCTGTGTAAGAATGTCCTATAATATTTATTTATTTTATTTTATATTACATTAACCTCAAAATATAGCATTTTTCATGTGACAAAAATCTCGATCTGAATGAGCATAATATTCATTCCTCATTTGATTCAAATTACTTACTGCTTACAAATCCCGAAATTCACTAAAGTCGTCATCCTCCATATTACGTTAAAATAAGGGTGGTTTAATTTCCGAGGCAACCGCTTCCAAGTATTAACACTCAAATTATGTTTACAGGCATGGTCGTGGTCAAACGTCTACCTATTCATACTAAAAAAAAAAAAAAAAATGTGCAACATTTCTACCATAGAGGATCGAGTATTTACAGAGCATAGAGAATTACTGTCAAAATAAAATGTGTAGTCACAGTGCATACTCGTAGACTGCCATCTAATAGTGTGCCTATACCACATCTCGAACAATGGCGATCAAATATATAAAAGTGATGGCGCGTTCCTACGCGCGGTCGCGCGCGTTTGTAGGTAAACGCGTACCACGCTTTTATGATTGAGATATGACAGGTCAACTGGTCGCGTTTTTAACAGGCGGTAACTGTGAGGTAACCGAGAGCGGATGGCTGCACTTTTAGCGGGGAGCGGGAGTGGCCATACTGTACGGTAGTACTCTTTATTATACTGTGGTCTACACACAGGATTAATAACGGCACAGCGAGTCATACCTTAATACATAGATACTTATATTGGGTTGGCACAAAAGTAATGACACACTCTACAAAACTCTATACATTTCCTTTGTAAAGTTAATTGTTTTCGATAATATTCTAGTATGTTGTAGAACATTCTAGGTACTTCTAATGTGAGGGTATATAAGCCGCCCTCGTGATTGGTTTAGTTAGATTGAAATAAAATGGACGAGCGACAAGTTCGAACACTTTACTTATACGAGTAATTGTTAGGCCACAGTGCGCGGGCTGCGGCTGACAATATCAACACTCATTGGGCGCTGGAAGTACAACCCATGCCACGGTGTCCAGATGGTTTGACCGTTTTAAATCAGGAGACAGGAGCCTTGAAAGTCAGTCACGCTCAGGGCGACCACCTGCATTCAATGATGACGATTTACGCCGCGAACTACAGTCGAATCCTGATGCTACTACTCGTGAATTAGCGGAAGCACTTAACTGCAGTCACCACGCTGTGGAATACCATCTGCATGAGCTTGGGTATCGAAAAGTTTTGGCTCGATGGGTACCGCACATCCTTACCGACGCCAGTCCGCCCGTGCAGTCCGCCCGTGCAGTCCGTGTCGCCATCTGTCAATCACTTTTGCTGCGACCCCGACGTAAAGAGTTTTTGACTGATCTGGTTACGGGAGATGAATCATGGATTTATTATGAGAACGATACACGTCGTGCTTTTTGGCTGCCTCGAGAAGAAACGCCACCAACTCAACCGAAGCTGAGTCAAAAAACCGCTTAAAAGTTTTGCTGTGTTGTTTCTAGGACTCGCAAGGCATGCTGTTTCATGAACTATTACACAATGAAACTGTAAACGCTAACAAATATTCAACACAGCTCACCGAACTATCTTCTGCTATCAAGAAAAAGCGACGAAGACGAGCCACTGTAAGTTTACTACATGATAACGCTCGACCTCACGTCGCTTCTACCGTTCGCCAACAGCTGCAGAACTTGGGCTGGGAGACGATACCCCACCCACCTTATTCTCCAGACCTCGCACCATCAGACTTTCATTTGTTTAGAGCCCTGAAACGACATTTGCGGGGTAAACAATTCAATGATGTCCATGATGTACAGGTGGAGTTAAACAACTTTTTCGAGGCACAGCCATCAGAGTTCTGGGCGAAAGGCATTCAAACTTTGCCGGATCGTTGGCAAGAAGTCATAGATGCTAATGGTGATTACATCATCGACTAATCTTTTTGTATTGGAATAATAATAAAAAATATAAAACGTAAACCAAGTGTCTCATTAGTTTTGTGCCAACCCAATACTTATTTTGTCAATGTTTTGTCATGATCACCTAAAATAAAATCAACAAAATACATTAGCAAGCTAAAGCGGTCGTAACTATTAATTCCAATAATTCAAGAATATTCAATCAAAAGCCAAAGGCTATATCGAAACACTACCGTAATCATCATCATCGTCCTTGCGTTATCCCGGCATTGGAATTAGTCCGGTTTCCTCACGATGTTTTCCTTCACCGAAAAGCGACTGGCAAATAAAAACACTACCGTAATGACTAGTTTATTTTTAAGCCTGTAAATAGAACAGAGTAAACAATTCCGTAATGTAGGGGCTTTTAAAGGGCTTACCTTAGGGAATGGACTAGAAACGTTGTTTGCCTTATCTAGAGCCTGGGTGCCATTCTGAATCCTTCCCGGGAACAGAGTAGTTTGTTCTGAACGACCATTCAAAGTTGATTTAAATACGCCCATGGTTGCTTTTTTATTAAACCGTTGTGCGTTGAAATTATGATATAGTAATTTATGCAACTGGCGTTTAAGTGAGGTCAAAAAAGACGAGTGGCGGGAGTAACAATTTGAGGCGAAGCCGAAAATTGTTAATAAAGATGAAGAAGAGTATGGTAAAAACTAAGTATTTTTTAATTATCGAACACTCGATCCGCCTTTGCTTGGTCTGTAGATGAAACAAGTTTTCCAATCCTCCTCCTCAGATCTAATTTCATAATTACCTAATTAGTAGTTGGAACCCACGCTGAAAACTATCGAGCTTTCTCTTGATTTCCGGACACAGACTTGTAAACCAGTCAGCCTGATAAACTCGTATAAATAAAAAGCTAAGGAATATTATAAGTGGGTCCCTGCCTTAAATCGTAGTAATACAACTTACTTTTTTTTTCAAAGAAGAATGGGCATTTTGTGGGCAGTTTTCAAACAAGTTATGTCGATTCCGTAAATCCGTATACACTCATGGGACACCGCCCATACAAAAGTGCCCATTCTCTATTGTAAGTAGGATATGCATCAAAGAAGTGCGACAAATAATTTAGAGTAAACCTTTTTGAAGACTATGCTGTTTTTCTTCTAACCTAATAAATAAAATGTTAAAACAAAATACGACTGATAAGATAAATTAAAATCACCAGCTCTAACGATATCATATTTATCCTTAACACTAAACTAAACTAATTTAGTAAACTAAGTTTCGAAATCAAGTCAGTAGCAGAAAAGGAACTAAATGCATTATAACAAATTTGAATAGGGTTGGTTCAACTACTTATCATGGAGAAGAGAAACTTTGAGATCACATTAACTTACGGTGTTCGCCTCAACTTAGTTGGCGACACACGGTCTTGAGCTCTGCTGCATACGTTTCCTCGCAAAAAAGGCTATACCATGTGCTTGACCTTTTTATAATTTTGTCAGATTAGATTGATAATTTTTGCAGCGATCACTACTTTACGTAATTGATATATTTTTAATATTCGTAGTTCCTATGGTGGCCACTAGGTATCTTATCTACCAGACGCAGCGTGTCCTTATGGGACTTTCAATAGAAACAGCAGAATATTATACCTACTTTTTTCTTATCAATCTCTCTTTTAACACTTTCGAAACCGGGCTCTACGCGGCGCTACGACATTTTCGCTACATACGGGGAAACCCATGTAATCGGCTACGCTTCTACGAGCGGTGTACCCGACAGTCGGGTTCTTGGTAGCGAAAGTGTTAAGTAAACTGTCGCTAATAGCGAGCTAATAAACCTAAAGTTAGTATATCCCGTGATTTTCAATATTTAGTCGCTCTCTTCTTTTCTGCCTACTTATTCAGAAGTATTAAGTGCCAATTTCAAATTTGTGAAGAATTTCACCACCCCCTTTCTTCCCGTGGGTGTGTCGTGTCGTAAAAGTCGACTGTGGAATATGGGTTAAATTTTGGCGTAGGCGTGAGGCTGGCAACCTGTCACTGCAATGTCACAATTTTCGTTTTCTTGCAACCCCTTGTTTGCCAAGAGCGGTGCTGAAACTTGAGTAGGTTCATGTACTCTGCCTACTCCTTTATGGGAAATAGGCGTGATTGTATGTATGTGTGTATGAAGTGCCTTAGATGTGTTTTGTTGCTCGCCGTTTCCTGGCGGGTTACATTGAACCTCACCAAATTACTTAAGTATAGAATAGAATACAATAGAAAAACGTTTATTGCAGAAACCATCATACAGCACCACATACATTTGAAAAAAATAAAAAAAGAAATTTTATGAATTAAATATTTGAAACTATATTGCTTATTATTATACAACAAAAGGTGCAGATAGAGGCCACAAAAGGACTCCACTCAGCATATGCTCCAGCATATAATGCTACAGCGCTGGTCTTCCGTGAAGCCCAGTAAGTACTTATGTGGTAAGTGTTAGGTTATCAAACATTTTATAACAACACGTAATTATTTTCCGTTTTCTATTATCTTTCCATAAACAATGTCGTGTTACGTATACGAACGGTAACGGACAAATTTATTCACTGTGTGTCATTTTAATATCTTTTCTCAATGTCCTTTCTTAACTTTGGTCCTCTCGCCAGATACTTTCTTTCTTAATTTGTCACGTGAATACCATCTCAACTTTTTCCTTGATAAAACTTCGCTCGTTAAGTCTCTTTATTTGTGTGACACACTTATCACAGCTATTTAAATACTCATTTATTATACGGGATTGCAATTTTGTTTAACTGTTTTATTTACAGATTCCAATTTTCGCTTGTTGTTTGCTCTTGATTTATTATATTTTGAATTTCAGATGAAGCAACCAAAATAAAGAATACTTGTAAATCTGGATGTCAGAAACAATTTAAACAAATTATTGTATCGAGTTCGATAAACTAATAAAATAAATTGTCAGAAAATCTCGGCGATAAAAGAAGTATTCGTAACAAAAATAATAAATGATGTAAACGAAGACAAATGTAAGGATTTTTACCTTTTTGCAAATGGAAACGCTAAGCGATTAGGTACTTACTTCCCAGCCATTCCAATAAAACATCCCTGTTTTAGAATTCCACGTTTCTTACTCCTCAAGGAGTCGAGGACCATACGATAATCGTTTCTGGGCATTTAAACATTCAAAGAATCTTTTAAATGGAGTTTTTAAGGCGGCTCACGGATCCTCGGAATAAAAAGGATCATTTGGATGGGTAGGCACCATGTGGCAGTTTGAAATATTTAAGTAATTTTCCGTAGTGACTTGCTAATTTTTATTTGGGCATGGGAAGTAGGCATCCTGAGCTTTAACTCGGTCGTGTATACTCTAAGAGCGTAGGTGTCAGTGACTTTAACAACATAAGAATTTGTTTGTCAGTTAATATTTTATGATAGCAATATGTGGCCCCGTAGCCGAATGGCATTTCTCCGACGCGAAACGCCCCCGAAACGCCGCAGAAATGTAGGTAGTCTGGCTCTGTCGCGCCAATACGCAAGAGCGATAGAGATAGATAGCTACGAAAGAGATATATTAACATTGTTATAACGAATAATCTAAAGAATTATTGAAAGTTACAGAAAATTAAAAAATCAAAATCTCCTAAAGTGTGTGAGTGTGTGTTGTTCCATTTTTGTCAATTGCTATAAAGACACTTTGTTGTTGGAAAAATTGTAAAATACTTTACGTTTTTCTTAGATTTTATTTGTCTTTTAGGGTCATATTGTCTTGAACATCATGGATTTTCAAGAATAAATCTTACTAAACCAAAAAGTGTTACTATTTTTTGTCGACTCAACCACCCGGTCAGTTTTTCTCCTGGATCCGGAACCCGGCTATTTACCGGGTCGTCCGACGCGCGGTCTCGACGTGCAGCCGCGTCGCCATAACTTATCCGAGGTAGCCCGCCATAAATCTCGCTGCGTTTTTCACGCGCGGACGAGATACGAATATGAACACACGGCGGTCTAATTTAACCTATAGCTGCCCACTTTACGAGAAATATTGATAAAAGATATTGGTATCAGCAAAGGTAATTATGACTGATAAATGACTTGATGGTAAATATAGTGTAAGAAACAACGGATGTCGGATATTGAGGAAACCTTTCGTTGATAGTCAGTTAGATGACGACACCCATTAAATATCAGAGTTTTGAATGATCCACTGAAATATCTAATCAGGTCTACAAATTTTGATCGTGATGCTGATACGTATATTTTTAACGAGCTCCCGATATTTTAATTAACTGACACTAACTGGGTCTTTTTGGAATGATCTTATCACCAATGACTGACTTTAGTAGCAAATGAGCCTGAATTGTCTGGTAAATTGATTTCATACTAGAAAACCATAGAATATTTTTCATGTGGGTACCTACTTATTATTCTAAAATAAAATGAAAATACTTCAAACACTGCCTCGTCCGGATTAATCGCCATGTGTCCACCCTCCGCCTACCGTCTGACGCCCGCAGCACAAAAACACTGATTTTATTCCCAACATTTACCTGGTAACAACCTCGGACTACCAAATGTAAACTTGGCCTTCGATTACGAATGATTGTAGAGAAGTACAAGGTCCTAAAACACTGGTATTCTTGAAATAAAAACAGTGTGCGATGTAGGAGCAAAAGGACTAGAGCCAGAGCTTACAATGATTCGGTCCTCCACGCACGCACAAGCCTACTTAAATGCTAGTTTTTAGTCTTTAAATTGCGCCGACATATCCTCTTGGCGCCCAGTGTACTTTCTGAAGTACATTTGGTTTCAACGGAATTTTAACTTTCATGTAAACAAATAAAACATAATTTCTTCTATTCCCTAGCAAACATTTTGTATGATGCGCGCTATACAAGGATATATTTTTTATCGTTTAGAATTCGTAGAACTTACGTATTAGTTGTGTGTTCCGTTAGGCTCGGCAACGCGCATGTAACAACTTTGAAGTAGCAGGCTTCTCTATTAAGACTTGGAGACTGACCATCAGTCTATAAACGTTATGTATATTTATGGTAGGTATAAGTCCCATAATGAGTACTAAGGCGCGGGTTTACTTACGAAGTCGGGAATGTCGGGATCTACCGTAATCAGTTTCAGATATAAGTTCAATTGCTGTGTTAACATACATACATACATACATACATACAATCACGCCTGTATCCCATAAAGGGGTAGGCAGAACACATGAAACTACTACAGCTTCAGTGCCACTCTTGGCAAATAAGGGGTTGAAAGAGAACGAAACTGTGACATTGCAGTGACAGGTTGCCAGCCTCTCGCCTACGCCACAATTTAACCCATATCTCATAGTCGCCTTCTACGACACCCACGGGAAGAAAGGGGGTGGTGAAATTCTTAACCCGTCACCACACAGGCACTGTGTTAAATCTGTTCAAATTGACATTTAATCGAATTTAATTTATTTTCAATAAATACAATTGTTAACCTTTTTGTCGTAGATATCAAATTAGATAGATACTTACGATTCTAATTTTGAATAACTCAACGTTTACAAGTGCATTATTTTTTAGTAACTTAGATTTTATTAGTGTACTGGGGGGTTACCATGTGCTAAAGCCGTTCAGTTTAGGTTGAGAGAGAGGGACGGAGCTATGTAACTGCTATAGCTGTGTCCCTTTCTCTCAACCTAAACTGAACGTCTTTAGTACATCATGGTAACCCCCCTGTTCTAGTAATATTATTATTATTCTTAAACAAAGTATTGCGTCTAAAATTAGAACACAAATATTGAATAGGAATGATTCATTTCGTTGATTACACAGAAAGGGAATTGGGCGTTCAGCGCAGACGTATATTTCAATACAAGGGCGGTAAGAGCGGCAATTTGATGATCTCGTGCAACCGTAATAAAAGGGCCGTAAATCGTGCAAACGTATTGTTATTACGTGCACTCCCGGGCGGGCATAGGGAGCACAGAACAGTGGGCTAGCTGAAAATAGTACATTGTGGGTTGTCTATTGTTTGCCCGACAGTCATTTAACATAATATTCATATGCCCGAATCTAACTTGCTTGAATTTCATTTGCCCGAATGATTTGTTTACCATAAAAATTGTATGACATACTGGTTGTTAATCCGAACATTACCTTCCATAATCATACAATGCCATACTATTTGTTAGCCATATTATTAAGTGCAATAATATATATGGTTTAATATAATATTCAAACGCCATAAGCAATTATTGCCATATTAATTGTTGCCCATATTATTACCTAACCTACTTTCTGACAGCAGTTTCATTTTCCAGGGGGTCACAGTTCTAACCTAACCTAACCTAACCTACTTTTCAAGCAGTTTCATTTTCCAGGGGGTCACAGTTCTAACCTAACCTAACCTACTTTCTGATAGCAGTTTCATTTTCCAGGGGGTCGCAGTTCGAACCTAACCTAACCTACTTTTCAAGCAGTTTCATTTTCCAGGGGGTCACAGTTCTAACCTAACCTAACCTACTTTCTGATAGCAGTTTAATTTTCCAGGAGGTCACAGTTCTAACCTAACCTAACCTACTTTCTGATAGCAGTTTTATTTTCCAGGGGGTCACAGTTCTAACCTAACCTAACCTACTTTCTGATAGCAGATTCATTCTCTAGTACTTCTAGTAGTGTCGTCTCTGTGATAATTACGCATTTCGATGATTCTGCCAAATCACATTATGGAAATTGACTTTTCTGGTCGCTAATTTGGATGATAAATGATGGTATGGAATGTGGTAGTTACTGATTTCGATGATTCTGACAAATTACATTATGGAAAATGACTTTATGGGAAACAAAGTTTCTGGCACTTGATTAATATAATAAACAATGATTATGGCATAAGATGTTATGAGAAACAATATTATGATTGTTGAATAGGGTGGCAAATAAAATTATGGCAAATGAAATTCTGGTAAATGGGGGTATCCCGTACATTGTGCAACAAGGGGAGGAAGTTGAATATTACTAACGAGAGTAAGTATTTACTGATATTCATACTCCCGAGTTACATACACACAATGTTTTTAATCACACTCGCAATGTAAAAAATATGTAAATAGATGTAAAAAAGTTAAGTACGGAACAAGAAAATTCATTATTCCCTTGGGAGAACGATTTTTCTATAACTCACGCTCCGCCTGCGTACAATAGCGCATTTAAAGTGCGATTGATGATAAACAAGCAAACGACCCGCATGCTGTAGATGTCCTTACCTGCCCGACGACCACGGCGACTGTTTAAGACTGGTTATTAGAGCGACGTCGTGATCTCTCAAGTGGCTGACATTGATTGTTTAAAAAAATAGTGGACCGATTTTCATGAAACATGGCTAAGAACACTCCCGACTAACTCGGCTTTCAGACAAAAAAACTAAATCAAAATCGGTTCATCCGTTCGGGAGCTACGATGCCACAGAGAGACACACACACAGACAGACAGACAAACAGACAGACAGACACGTCAAACTTATAACACCCCTTCGTTTTTGCGTCGGGGGTTAACAATCATCGTAAGATCGTAGCCTACGAAGGCCTGCAACTCTGAGCGTTTTTGACCCTTTAGACGACCCTCGCCACCGTGACCGAATGGCCGAGTGGTTCGACAGGCATCCGTGACTAAAACCGAGGATGCCAGTTCGTGTTGGCTTGGCTTTGGCAATTTAGTTTTTGTACATGACATTTGTTTTAGTTTATATTTTAATAGTAGTGTGACTATAGTGGCTACTAAAACAATAACCTACAAATAAATAAAAAACTATGAAGATAAATTAATTTGTTCTAAAAGGTACTAACTATTACAAAAAATAAAATCGAATAATATTTTCTACAAGAAAGTCGCTCTGCTGTATGTTTGTCTCAACTGCGTTCAAAGTCTCAAAGGGCGAGCGAACACTCGCTGCGTAATTTTAATTTATTATTATCGTACTAAATAATTTCCATTTAATTATTCAAAGCGAAAAGCAAAGAGACGGAAACGTACTACGCTAATGAAAAAACTTGGCACTTTCTCTCCCCATGATTTAGAGCTTTTCAAACACCCTTGTTACCCCGTAATTTCATGAACTCGGAACACATAAATACACATTTAAAAAAACCGACCAAGAGCGTGTCGGGCCACGCTCAGTGTAGGGTTCCGTAGTTTCCCGTAGGTATTTTTTTCAAAAACTGTTCAACCTGTCATGTTCAAAATATTTTTTTCAGAAAGTCTTTATAAAATTCTACTTTTGTGATTTTTTTTCATATTTTTAAAGTTATGGTTCAAAAGTTAGAGGAGGGGCGGCACATTTTTTTTATTAATGGAGCGATTATTTCCGAAAATATTAACAATATCAAAAAATTATTTTAGTAAACCCTTATTCGATTTTAAATACCTATCATCACACGTTAGGGTAGAAATTAAAAAAAAAATACTCCCCACTTTACGTGTAGGGTGGGTAATTTTTTCCACTTTTTATTTTACCACTGTGTCGGCGTGATTGATATACATATTGGTACCAAATTTCAGCTTTCTAGTGCTAACGGCCACTGAGATTATCCGCGGACGGACGGACGGACGGGCAGACATGGCGAAACTATAAGGGTTCCTAGTTGACTACGGAACCCTAAAAGGTGTCGAGATTAAACAATACAGAGTTATAAAAGCTTGTAAGAACACATTGTGAATTCTCATCTGATCATAATGAATTTTTAAATTCAAAATTGTATACCTACGTAAATAAAATTATACAACTTTGACTTCAAATAAAATGTTGATGTTGACTTGCCGATGCTGCCGGCAAGTTTGTAAATTAAATACTAAATGAATTTCTCTCACACATGGCATCTAAATCGTTTTAGTAACGGAATATGTATGGGGTTCTTCAAAAAAGGAGTGTACAAGTTTCTAATTGGTCGGCAACGCGCACGTGACACCCCTTGATTTGCAGGCGTCCATAGGTTACGGTGACCGGTTTCCATCAAGCGGGCCGTATACCTGTTTGCCACCGACGTGGTATAAAAAAAATAAAAAAATAAAGGCTTCGGCAAACGAGTTAGTAAACGGGTGAAAGTGAACTATGGTATACAACATTAACTTATGAAATTTACTAGTGCCTATGAAACTAATTTATTTGTCTTTTCGAGTACTTAATAAAGTTAAGCAGCACCGAACTCAAATTAAATTCGTATGTCTACAACTAACATTATTTTCACTAACGACGGGCATTCAATTTACATTCTCATAATTAAATCATGAATTCAGCCCAAAATAAATAAAAGTTCATCACCTTAATTTACGGTTATAACGTTTCAGTGACAAAGGTTACACGGCCAGTAAATACTGTTGTCAGGAATATATTATATTCCCTCATGACCGATTTCGGCCACAGCGACTGTAAGTTTTTTTTTTATTATTATTATAAATGGGCTTATATTACTCTTGGCCACAGACTAGCCTAAGGCAAAGACGTGGCCTACGATGGAGTGAGCTCGCCCAGAAGATGGCTCGCTGGTGCTAGTAGTATTTAATTTGGGTTATTATTATTCTTTTCCGCTTTCTGGCTCGAGTGTCGAGTCTTTCTGCTGAAAACTCGCGCGCATTTAGGACACGTGAGCATACCACCAACATAGTTGTAGGGAATGTCCAGTCTTTCTGCTGAATACTCGCGCGCATTTAGGACACGTGAGCACACCACCAACATAGTTGTAGGGAATGTCCAGTCTTTCTGCTGAATACTCGCTCGCATTTAGGACACGTGAGCACACCACCAACATAGTTGTAGGGAATGTCCAGTCTTTCTGCTGAATACTCGCGCGCATTTAGGACACGTGAGCACACCACCAACATAGTTGTAGGGAATGTCCAGTCTTTCTGCTGAATACTCGCTCGCATTTAGGACACGTGAGCACACCACCAACATAGTTGTAGGGAATGTTTAGTCTTTCTGCTGAATACTCGCTCGCATTTAGGACACGTGAGCACACCACCAACATAGTTGTAGGGAATGTCCAGTATTTCTGCTGAATACTCGCTCGCATTTAGGACACGTGAGCACACCACCAACATAGTTGTAGGAAATGTCCAGTCTTTCTGCTGAATACTCGCTCGCATTTAGGACACGTGAGCACACCACCAACATAGTTGTAGGGAATGTTTAGTCTTTCTGCTGAATACTCGCTCGCATTTAGGACACGTGAGCACACCACCAACATAGTTGTAGGGAATGTTTAGTCTTTCTGCTGAATACTCGCTCGCATTTAGGACACGTGAGCACACCACCAACATAGTTGTAGGGAATGTTTAGTCTTTCTGCTGAATACTCGCTCGCATTTAGGACACGTGAGCACACCACCAACATAGTTGTAGGGAATGTCCAGTATTTCTGCTGAATACTCGCTCGCATTTAGGACACGTGAGCACACCACCAACATAGTTGTAGGGAATGTCCAGTCTTTCTGCTGAATACTCGCTCGCATTTAGGACACGTGAGCACACCACCAACATAGTTGTAGGGAATGTTTAGTCTTTCTGCTGAATACTCGCTCGCATTTAGGACACGTGAGCACACCACCAACATAGTTGTAGGGAATGTTTAGTCTTTCTGCTGAATACTCGCGCGCATTTAGGACACGTGAGCACACCACCAACATAGTTGTAGGGAATGGAGGTTGGCGGCCGAGCCTTAACTTCATCTCGCTTTGTGTCGAGCTAATATACCTAGCAAATAAATATATACCTAGCAAATACCCATGACTCTGTGAACTATAGATATTTGTGTTATGCTTAGAAACAGCAAAGTGGAAAATTCTTACCTATAATGCGGTAATGGCCATAAAGGACCTAAATACCAAGCTAGTGTATATACTTATGGCGCTTTAGACCAAACGTGACTTGACAACGCACCTCAATCCTTCTGGTGTTTCAGGTGCTCGACCTACTGTCAGCTCGTTTGCCTTCTATCGCATAAAAATATCGACCTCGTTTCCCCGCTCCCGCTCGTTTTTGCCCAGAACGTGCAAGTTGTGGAATGAGCTTCCTTCTGAGGTGTTTCCTTTGCGCGATGACATGGGGTTCTTCAAGAAGCAGGTATTTAGGGTTCTCAAAGGTCGGCAACGCATAAGTGGCTCCCATGATGTTGCTTATGTCCATGGGCGGCGATGACTGCTTACCATCAGGCGGCTCGTCTGCTCGTTTGCTGCCTATTTCATAAAAAAAAAAGAAATACATTTATTGTACCTACATAGTAATGCTTAAAAACAATTCTAAAGGAATTGGCTGCACGCGCGTCCTTCATGGCTCCGTTTTGGACCCACCCGCCTTACGCATCGCTGCCTGCCTCTGTCTGGGCCTCAACATAATGTGAGCCCCACGATTGAAGTCGATGCAATCAGCCTGTGGAAGTCCTAGGACGGCATGGCTTAAGCTGCGAGTCCAGTTGAAGCGGCACGACCGCAGCTACACATGTCGCCAAAAACAAAAAAAGCATACATAAAAAAAATGCCATTCTGTTTAGTCTGTCATTTAAATCGTCCAATAATACTGAACACATATTTTTCGCTTTTTCTAATTAATGAAAAAATACAAAGATATAGAGCAGCAAAGTTCCAGAGTAGGGGCTTGTGACGTCACTTCTAAGTAAAAATTGTACCTAGGCGTGACGTCACGTGAAACTTCAACGCACTGTACCGTCGTCATTTAACGTTTACGAGAAAAAGGAAAAAATACTTACGTGTCTAACGTTCTTTGATAATCTAACTGACGGACTAATTCGTTTTTTTAGTCGTCTCGCCTATTAGAGTTATGAAAACTTAGAAGGCTTCAAACTGTCAAAGTTCAGGATTCACAACATTTGCTGAACGTTTGACCTTCGCCTATAGGTTTAACGCCCGCCATCTTTGCATATAAATGAGGGAAATCAATTCCCGAAACGAATGATGGGGGACAAAATATGACCGACTTTCACGAGCCTCCGCATAATGAGGCCTTAGCATAAATTTGCGTTGTCATATTCTGGAAAGAGCCTCTTTTACAAAAAACCAGCACCTTAATAAATATCAAATAATATTATACAAGGCTGAAATGGGAAAAAATAAATGAAAATTAATAATAGAGCTAATCCATTCCATGCTTTATACCTCTATTTTATTTTTTAATATTATAAATGGGAAAGTGTGTGGGTGGGTCTGTCTGTTTGTCTGACGTGATTTTTAAGTGGAGATAGTTGAAGAAATATAGTGACATTGTAACACTTCAGAGGTTACGCATCTCCATAGTTTCTAACGTATTAAGCTGCAAGTAGATGGATGGATAAATGAACTGATGCACTAGTTTGCTATTTTACACATATTTCGTAGCCATATGGCCCTGCAATTTTAAGCTGTACTTCCTTGGTATTACACCACACAGTTTTAATCTCATTTGGTTTAGTATTCACTCACTTTTCGTAATAAATTCACTTTGTTTTGGAGACCCTGCGTGGGTTAGATGTGTTCTGTCACTTCTGACAGTTTGACGTTTATAAACTGGTTGGGGAAGATTTGAGTCACATAAATACCCGTTCAATGAAAGTTTTTTTTCTTGTCGGAGAAAATCTGATTTCATTTTCATTAAGATAAATTAACATTATAACATGTAAAGTAATTCTAGGATATTGGTTTGCAATAAAATTTAGCTAATAGTTTGGTTTTGTTTTTCTTCTGCGGCGCTAGGCGTGTTCTCGTTTGTCTATGATACGGTCATTAGCAAAGGTGACTATTTGCATTACGGGGTTGAAGATTCGTTTAATGTAAGTTAATTTCTTCTTTCCATACAAAAATACTTAGAATTTTAAAATGAGGGGTATGTTGTTATTTGTCTTAATTTTTGGTGAAAGTTTTCACAATCTAATATTTCCTTTTCTTTGGTTGGATACGTGGCTAAGGTCTCGGGCCACCATTGAAATATTGTCATTGCCTGAAGTGAATCGTAGCTGACAGCATGTGAAATTTTGAGATAGTTAATATCCCAGGCAATCTATTCATTCCGGGGTATGTTTTAGTGTTCAAAGAGTGCTTTGTTTTCTTTATTGTGTGGTCTTCACGTATTAATTAATATTTTGTTCTTTTAGCCGAGCCCGTTAAACTCGATTAACCTAAAAATGTAAGCCGCCCTTACAAAGAAAAGTAAACAGCCAGTTTATTTCGGTGAGTTTTGGTAATAAAACAAGTGTTGCTCGGAGGTTATTCCTTCATGTTCTTTGTCCAGAACACCGTTTCTTATTATTTTGTATTACCTTTCCAGCCTTCAATCTTCCCATCGCTGCCACGTGAGAACGTGACGGTGACCTCCAGAGGAAAATAAGGAAAACACCCAGCCTTTCTGGTAAGTGGTTTTATCTCTGTTACACCAAAAACCCCTAAAAGCAACCCCGCGATTAAAAATATAGAATTAATTAAAACAACAAGTTACCGATTTCCAAAATTATCTCACCTGGGTATTTTGTTTGTCCACCAGGGTGTTTTTATCCGGGTATATGTTCCACATACTATCCTGCTACTATCCTGGTATTATGTCCTGAACTGGAGTTAGCAGTTTGCTGCCAAAACTACCCGTGAGAGAAACCGCCCAAGTTTGTGAAACGGATTAATACCTAGGATATTTTACATTTATAACATAGCATTTTTAATTAAGGATATCCATCCAGGAATAAGACCAATATAATTTTGTGGAGCGATATAAATATATATATTTCCTGTAATAAAACTTAAATTAAATACTTCCACCTCCGTTAGACTGTACGATGGTGATAGAAAATAAGAACTTAGTGAAGGTTGTTCTTACAATAAATTAATTAAATTAGTTATAGTTGTTTCTTTCAATTGCGATCATTCGTTAGCTAAAAGAGTGAGGAAAGGGGCGCTCTAAAAACTTAAATTTGTTCTTTAGTACTTTCGTCAACAAGTTTCAATATAAATACCTACCTCATTCTTTGCTCCCAGGCGAACGATATCCCATGACCCTGCTCGAGTTCTTTAAATTAGCTGAGGCATAAATAAAACGGGTGTCCGAACTTAGCCACATAGAAATAAAGTTATTATCCGAACTTACCCCAACCTATGTGCATAGGTGAAAGACACTGTTACATGTTTCTAGGGACCCCTCTGTGGTGCCGAACATTATAAGTGGCGTTCCCAACGTTGAGCCTTAGGGAGAATATCGCAATTGAAAAAAATAATAGAATTTATTACTTTAGTATTAGTGAAGGCGAATATCTGGCTGTACTTTAATTTAATATAAGTTGTATTATCTGCTGTATTGGCGAACATTTGTTGGCTATTTACAATTATTATTATTGACAAATTTAAGCTTATAAACTTAAACAATTAGAAGTGTAACTCCTTATATATAGAGGTTGTATATCATACAAAATAATTTTGGAAATCTTTTCGTAATTCGGACATTTCGATAAAAGTATACCATACTTTAAAAACAAAATGGATTTCATAAAAGCAGGTTGCAAAATAACGCATTTACACAAAGATGAAATCACACACGAGTTGGCGATTCGTAGGCTTCCAGTAAATCCAGTTTCCAGAAGGACCAGTTTGTGTCAGGCGTTAAAAGAAACAGCCGAGCTTGCTCGAAAGGGTAGTTTGAAATTTCAAGACCTTGTTGTCAACGATCCAGTGGGAGAAATCAAGCTGTGTCAGGATAAGATTCAGGAAATTGAACGCGAAGCATCTGATGATATTTCGGCAGTCGCTAAGGATAGGTTACTTTCGCGTTGCAAGTACTTAATATGTCGTCTCTCTCGGTTGGATCAAAATCTTGAGGAAGTTCAGCTACTGAAAGGAACAGTATCTACTATTATGGAACGGTTGCTGGGAGATGACTCGTCGGCCTCTTCTGAATCTGGCGGAGAAGATCCTGCGTCTGCTGTAGGTGACCGAATTGTCCGAGAAGTGGTATATAAACCGGAAAAGACTTTTAATATAAATTCCTTGAACTTGAAATTCAAAGGCGATACTTGCGTTCGCTCTTTTTTGTCGCGGTTGGAGGAACTACGCGTTGCTCGTAGGATTTCCGAGAACCGAATTTATAGGGGTTTCCCCGAGATTCTTGAGGGACCGGCGTTGTCATGGTTTCGATCTCAGCGTACAGACTTGTTGTCCTATCGGGAGGTAGTATCCGCTTTAAGGGAAGAGTTTGATATTCCAGATTTGGATCATCTTCTTTTACAAGAGATTAGAAACCGGACACAGGCTAAGTCCGAGACTATCGTGTATTTTGTCTCCACGATGCTGGGAATGTACGACCGTCTGAGCCGTCAGGTTCCGGAAGAGGATAAGCTGGACACGCTGATGCGTAATATTAGGCCGGAGTTTTCGAAGGATTTGGCTCTTCATGATGTCAGGTCCATTAAACAACTGAAAGACTTGTGTAGGAGGATTGAATTGGCTCAAGTTAAGGCAAAGCAGTTTCATGAACCGCTGTTATCAAAGAAATCGGGGTCGTCATCCCTAGGTACTGAGGAAAATAAGGGTGAGACTAGGAATAGGTTTGGTTCTGCTCGTACTTCTAACATGTCTAAGACTTTTGTCGCTGCTGTAGGGCAGACCTCTTCCGGAAGGAATGACCTTTTCTGTTTTCGTTGCGGGAAAACCAATCATCCTACTAGGGCGTGTAGATCTTCTAGGGAAACTGTGTGTTTTAAATGTGGTGCGAAGGGAGTTCGTACCCCTGAGTGCCCAAAATGTAACCCGGTTCCAAAAAACTGAATAACTTTGTCTCTTCTAAAAAGAAAACATCCCTCCTATCCACTCCTGTACAAGTAGAAGAGACAATTCATTTTAATCCTCCACAGGGTGATAATCGACTTTACTTGCCTTTGAAAGTATTTGACTTAACAGTGAGAGCATTATTAGACTCAGGATCATCGGTTAGCCTTTTGGGTCGCGGTAGCCAGTCCATTTTCGAATCGGTAGGCATCCCAGTACAGGAACGCGACAAACCTCTTTCTTTGAGGGTGGCCGATGGCCATCCACTCTTAATTACTCATTACATGATGATACCTATAAACTTCAAGGGTGAATTAAAATTAATACATTTTGACATTCAACCGAATATTAAAAATCGGATGATTCTTGGCCTCAACTTTTGGCGTGCTTATGATTTAATTCCGGAAAAAATTAAAGATGTAGTAGAAACTTTTAATGATGGACGCGTCTCTTGCAGTGCTACTTTACCCAACGCGTCGGGATTAAATGATTATAACAATTTGACTCACGACCAAAAGAATCGTTTAGAAAAGGCTAAAAAATTGTATGAACAAATTGATACTGACAAGGTAGGATTGGGAAAAACCCACCTCATAGAACATGTTATAGACACGGGTAATGCACACCCGATTAAACAAAAATATTACCGTCTTAGTCCGGATAAGCTTGCGGCTTTGGAAAAGGAGGTAGACCGTATGCTTAAAGAAGGAATAGTAGAACCTTCTCACTCACCCTGGAATTCTCCTGTAGTAATGGTCGAGAAGCCCAATGGGGATATGAGACTCTGTCTAGATAGTAGAAAGGTTAACTCCGTTTCCAAGTCCGACGCCTACCCAGTACCCTATGTTCACTATATTCTCGATAATTTGCGTGATGCGAAATATCTCACTTCTCTTGATTTAAGTGCAGCGTATCATCAGATTCCGTTGAGTGAAAGCTCGAAAGAAAAGACTAGCTTTACAGTGCCCGGAAAGGGATTATTTCATTACAATAGAATGTGTTTTGGCCTTGTAGGTGCCTCAGCCACCATGCAAAGGTTAATGGATAACTTATTTACAGCGGAATTTGACAATAAAGTATTTTGTTACATAGATGATATAATTATATGTACATCCGATTTTGACGAACACATACGTTTAATAGAAGCTGTTTTTGAAAAACTCAAAGCAGCAAATCTTACCATTAATATGAAGAAATCTTTATTCTGTAGGTCTGAGCTAAAATACTTAGGATATCTGGTAGATAAATATGGCCTTCGTACAGATCCTTCTAAAGTAGATGTAATTGTAAATTTTCCCATACCCAAGGACTCAAAGAGTGTCAAAAGCTTCCTTGGTATGTGTGGTTGGTACCGAAGGTTTATAAATAATTTTGCTAAAGTCGCTCGACCTTTATCTCGATTAACGAGTAAAAAAGTACCTTTTGTTTGGTCAGAGGAAGTTAATAACTCTTTTAATTTATTAAAATCTGCTCTTATCTCTGCACCTATACTAAAGTGCCCTGATTTCAACGAAAGTTTTTATATTCACTGTGACGCATCCTCGTATGCCATTGGTGCCGTCTTAACTCAACGGTATGACAACCTAGATCATCCAATTGCTTACTCCAGCCGTACTCTTAATAAACCAGAGACTAATTATTCGGCAACTGAACGCGAGTTGTTGGCCGTAATTTATGGTTTAGAGCAATACCGAGCCTATGTAGAAGGTAGGAAATGTTATATCGTGACGGATCACGCTTCGTTGAAATGGTTTCATAATTTAAAGAATCCCTCTGGTCGTTTAAATAGATGGGCCTGTCGCTTAAGTCAGTTTAATTTCGAGATCATACACAGGAAAGGTAAAGAACATGTGGTTCCGGACTGCCTTTCACGCATTCATGTGGATGCCATAGACGCATCTTCTATTCAGGACCCGTGGTACTTAGATTTATACAAAAAGGTTTCTGAAAAGCCTTCTTTATTTCCAAATTTTAAAATTGAAAATGACAAACTGTTTCGATACTCTAAAAATAAATATCGCCTTACCGCTCAATTCGAATGGAAGTTGGTATTACCCTACGAGCTGAGAAACGAAATATTAATCAAGTACCATGATGATCCTACGGCCGGTCATTTTGGAGTGGCTAAAACTCACTCTAAGATCGCCGAGCTATACTATTGGCCTACTCTATTTCAAGATGTTAAAGAATACGTCAGTACCTGTGAAATATGCAGGACTTATAAACCTATAAACTTAGCTCGTCCTGGTTTGATGGGTAACCCACGTCGGGTATCTGTTCCAGGCGAGGCCATTTCCTGCGATATATTAGGACCTTTTCCGCCTTCTTATTCGCGGAACCAATATCTATTTGTATGTACGGACTATTTTAGTAAATATGTTACGTTATTTCCTTTACGCACTATTACTGCGAAAGCAATAGTGAAGTGTTTAGAAAAAGGTATTTTTCTTGTACACGGGATTCCAAAGATTTTATTCTGTGACAATGGTGCTCAATTTACATCCAAGGATTTCAGAGATCTCATGACTAAATATGGGGTTCCCCATATTTTCTATAACCCTAGATACCATCCTCAGACGAACCAAACGGAGCGCGTAAACCGTGAGTTAGTCAGAACCATTGCCTCCTATGTGCGTTCTGATCACCGTAATTGGGATAAGAACGTCTCGGAGATTCAGTGCGCCCTTAATACTGCCAAGCACGAAGTTACGAGACACTCCCCGTATTTCCTCATGCATGGTCGTCAAATGATATTAGATGGTTCTATTTATAATCATGAGACCCCTATAGATCCTGATTCTGTAGAGGTAGATACCAGTGGTATTTTTTCGGATAAGTTGAAAGAGCTCCAGTCTGTATTTAATAAGGTGCGTCATTTGCAAACTGCTTCCCATGAACGTAATGCTCGATATTATAATATGAGGAAGCGACATGTAGTATTAGAAGAAGGTCAAATAGTATATAAAAAGTGTTTTCCTTTATCGAACGCATCTAAAAATTTTTCTGCTAAATTGGCACCTCGTTACGAAAAATGTGTTATACACAAAAAATTAAGTCCCTTAGTCTTTACTTTAAAATCCCTAGGAGGTAAACTTTTAGGTAATTTCCACATAAAGGATATTGTCCGTCCGGGTGAAGCAGAGCCTTCCCCTAGATAGCTAACATTTGTGATTTGGGCCAAACTCCGTACATACGTATAATCTGTTTGTTAGGAATCTGTGGATCTCCTACTTTCTCTTGCAAACTAGGAATCTCTATATCTCCTGTTTGTATAGGCTTGGTTGCGCGCAAACCAACCTACCTCTCTAATAATTATGTCCTTATAAAGACGTAAATACTTAAAGAATATATACACATAAATATGAGTCTCACTCGTTAATATTTCTAAAAAAGGGTGAACTTTGCGAAGTCCACACTTCTAATAGAATATTTTACATAGAACCGTTACTTGGTAAGTCTAAGAGTTCTATCTCTTAGCCTGGTAGTATTCGAGATAGCTTGTTGTTAGGATAGTTCAGATCGAAAAGAATCGTCCAGCACAACCTAATCTTACCTTTTTAGGCATTCTGTAATAAAGGACATGAAATGTGCCTCCATCTTTAATTTAAGAACCGTGGATCCACAATTATTTTACGCGTAGGTTATTAGTTAGTTCCATACTTAACGTAGTATCTCTCTCATAAGATAGGATAGTTTCTTGCATGATAGATGTAAACCCGTTTCAGTAGTTGCAGTTAATTTCCAAATCCCTTGGATTAGAAAGTCGTTCCTAAGGTAATATAAAAAAAAAAAAAATAATAATTTGTAGTTCCGTACATGCCTGATCAGCCTCTGTACCAAACATATTTTGAATTAAGTTAAGTTTATTTAGTTTCTGTTGCTTCTTTAGACAGAATTTACGTTTATTTCATGTTCCTACTCATCCTACAAGTTCATTTTAGTTATCTTTAAATAAAATTAAAAAAAAAAATCCCAATAATAGTATAACATAAAATTCTGTTTGAGTATCTATATCCTTACTAACCGCTAACACTCTCCAAATTCCTGCTTATTAACCGCTTTCAAATGCAATCAACTAATTCTCTTCGCTTAGCTCCTGCACCGTCATTCTATATTCAAATCCCTAACGCTCCGTCTTGCGTGAGCGACGGGCGACGCGACGCGACGCGACGCGATGCGACGCGATGCGACGGCGATGGCTCAAGGTCATCGCGTATCCATCGCGCGAAACTTCGGCACTAGCATTTTGGTGATTAGAATCACAAGATTCGCCGTCTTTCACAATGTGCAAATGGTCTAGCGGGTTTGACTTCTAGGTGGAATCGTTTGCGCCATGAGTGTCGTGAGTTCGAATCTCGGCTCACGCAATCTTTTTGCATTTTTATTTACTTTTTTTCTTTTATGTTCTACTAGCTTTTGCCCGCGGCTTCTCTTGAAAGACGGACAAACAAACAGACACACACACACTTTCCAGTTTAATCAGTATGGATTATTTGATTTTGTTTACCTGCTTATTTCTTTCTCTAAGATTCTACTTTCTTATTTTTTTTTAAGAACTCCGGGTTTTATACTAACAAGGAAAGTTTTAAGTAGCACACAATAATACTGCATTTTGTTTTTATTAACTTAATGTTTATTTTAATCCATACTAATATTATAAACGGGAAAGTGTGTGTGTGTCTATTTATTTGTCCGTCCTTCACGGCAAAACTGAGCGACGAATTAACGTATACTATTTACTTATAACGAATGCTATTTACTTAATGTTGAAATAAAAAAATGTCATACAGTGTAACCCAGTGTTTTTAATGCTGCCATCTAGTGTCGACTGGCATAACCACTACACTAAGAGCCCTTATTCCTTAGAGCGTTCATCAATTTCGTGAAATAGCCATTGATAGATGGCGTTGGTGCTCGGTACGCGAGCCACCGGTAACGCAACACACAGGCAAGAATGATCTTGATAGTTTTGAATTTAATTGCTAGTAACAATTCTTTTGGTTACATGTGTTAACTTTTTTGTAAAGTTTACAAGAGATAAGAATATATTATTATTATATAGTACCTACTAATTGTAAGTAACTTAAAATAAACAGTTTCAAAGAGCTGAGCTGTGTGCATAAAATTACATGTGTTATTGGCCCGGCTAATGAGATCAAACATTGTCGAGTTACGATAAGTAGAATAGCACTTCTGTTATTCATTTCCTGACTCGATCATGTGACCTTGGACATCATCGAGATCGACGCTGCTCATCAGCCCAAGTGTAATAAGCCCAAACATAGTGGAGTTATTATGAGTAAAATAGCAGTTTTGTTGACCATATCCTGACTCCACCATGAAAACCAGAACCTCATCCTGGGGGCCGGTTTTTGAATCTCACATATGGGATTTGTCACTAAAATACCGGTTGAAAACAGTGAATTGCTTAGTATTTTCAGTGACAATTTTCTGAATTCGAACGCGTGAGACTCAAAAATCGGTCCCCTGGTCCCGAAATATAATAATAATTCAAACTCTCATCAGATTTCAAGTAAAATTTCTTGGATAAAATTGCATGTGTAAAAATCAGGCGGACCGTATGCCTGTTTGCCACCAACAGGATCAAGATTTGTTTAGTCGCAGTACCTATACAGCACTTCTCAGAACTATCTAGCTGCTTACGCTTACGAGAGCACGGTGCGCCGGACTATCGAACGTAGGTCCACTGTCTATGAGCGCTGGGCGCAGACTGAACTGAGCAGTGAGCGGGTCCGTGTCAGCAGTGTATTTTATTCGAATTTTATGTGCTTTAAAATAGTACATTACGATACAAGTGCGTAAAAAGGAAGTTCGAAACGAGTGGCGATAAATTAAAACACGACCGAAGGGAGTGTTTTAAATCGACACGAGTTACGAATTTCCTTTTCGCACGTGTATCGTACGACGTTTTTCAGTACAGATGAGCCTCCGAAGTTTCGACCTGGCATATAATGAACCACTTCTCGCACTAGTGCGTAAAAAAAACACCATCTGTACTGAAAAATATCTATCGACACAAAGGTATGTCTTATATGTATGTTTTTTTTTTTATATGGCAACAAGAAGTTCTGGTTTAGGATAATATTATTATTTAAGAGTTACAATAAATGCAGGAATCGCAGGAATTACAATGAACGCCCCTTAAAGAGTAGTTTAATTTAATTTTTTTTGTATGGGTACCTTTCCTTGTTAGTATAAAAGCCGGAGTTATTAAAAATAAAATAAAAATAACAATGAAGATTCTTACAGAAAGAAAAAAGTAAACAATCAAATAATAGAAAATAAAAGAAACAAAAATAAAACTGCAAAAGCACGCCTCAGCCGAGGTTCGAACTCACACCGCTGGCGCGGCGTCCAGACGTCGAAACCGCTAGGCTACGAGCCCGTTGTAATAACTAGTTAATTTTGTGATCCTATTCACCAAAGTCAAGTGCTAGTACATATATCGTAAGGTCATCGCACTAGTGTTTCATATTTTTAGTTCACACTTAAATTTTAATATTTTACGCAGACAATCTCGTATCACCGTGCACATAATCAAAGGCTGTCAATACAAGTTACAAAAGTTGTAATTTCCTTACTTTTTAGGCACATTACTCCTTTGGTCAACTTATGTTAATTTGAATATTTTGAATTTTTATTATAAGAAAATATAAAGAATGAAATGTGAGACTAGTAATCAATCGTTATTTCTCTAGTCCGACCTCTCTACGTATTGAATTTGCTTCTAAAAATCAAATAGCTTGATCGCGCGCCCATCGCCATCGCATCGCGTCGCATCGCCGTCGCGGGCCGTCGCGGGCCGTCGCTTACGCAAGACACTCCCATATGAACACAGCGGTTTGATCGCATCGCGTCGCATCGCGTCGCTTAACATTCGCATGTTCATCGCTAGTTCGTCGCGTCGCATCGCCGTCGCGTTCCGTCGCCCACCTAAGACAAGTCCATAGAGATAGAAGGTTTGATTTCGTCGCATCGCATCGCATCGCGTCGCCGTCGCGGGTTGTCGCTCACGCAAGACGCGGCGTAATAACCGTTAACTCCTTTGATGCTACTTACTAATGCTTATATCGCCATTAATACTTCCGCTTTTGCTAAATAGTTCCCTGTTCTATCCCAGATACATAATTAAATTCATTCACCTACCAATTTAAAAAAAAATTTTTTAGTTTAAATTTTTTTTTTTAACCCAACCAAAGATGAACTGTAACACTTCAGAGGTTACGCATCTCCATAGTTTCTAACGTATTAAGCTGCAAGTAGATGGATGGATAAATGGAAAACGTAATGCAGTATAAATTCACAACACTGAGCCCTAGAATGGAGTTTAAAGTATAAAAACATACCGGTAAAATTCTGATGCCGGAACTGATGCACTAGTTTGCTATTTTACACATATTTCGTAGCCATATGGCCCTGCAATTTTAAGCTGTACTTCCTTGGTATTACACCACACAGTTTTAATCTCATTTGGTTTAGTATTCACTCACTTTTCGTAATAAATTCACTTTGTTTTGGAGACCCTGCGTGGGTTAGATGTGTTCTGTCACTTCTGACAGTTTGACGTTTATAAACTGGTTGGGGAAGATTTGAGTCACATAAATACCCGTTCAATGAAAGTTTTTTTTCTTGTCGGAGAAAATCTGATTTCATTTTCATTAAGATAAATTAACATTATAACATGTAAAGTAATTCTAGGATATTGGTTTGCAATAAAATTTAGCTAATAGTTTGGTTTTGTTTTTCTTCTGCGGCGCTAGTCGTGTTCTCGTTTGTCTATGATACGGTCATTAGCAAAGGTGACTATTTGCATTACGGGGTTGAAGATTCGTTTAATGTAAGTTAATTTCTTCTTTCCATACAAAAATACTTAGAATTTTAAAATGAGGGGTATGTTGTTATTTGTCTTAATTTTTGGTGAAAGTTTTCACAATCTAATATTTCCTTTTCTTTGGTTGGATACGTGGCTAAGGTCTCGGGCCACCATTGAAATATTGTCATTGCCTGAAGTGAATCGTAGCTGACAGCATGTGAAATTTTGAGATAGTTAATATCCCAGGCAATCTATTCATTCCGGGGTATGTTTTAGTGTTCAAAGAGTGCTTTGTTTTCTTTATTGTGTGGTCTTCACGTATTAATTAATATTTTGTTCTTTTAGCCGAGCCCGTTAAACTCGATTAACCTAAAAATGTAAGCCGCCCTTACAAAGAAAAGTAAACAGCCAGTTTATTTCGGTGAGTTTTGGTAATAAAACAAGTGTTGCTCGGAGGTTATTCCTTCATGTTCTTTGTCCAGAACACCGTTTCTTATTATTTTGTATTACCTTTCCAGCCTTCAATCTTCCCATCGCTGCCACGTGAGAACGTGACGGTGACCTCCAGAGGAAAATAAGGAAAACACCCAGCCTTTCTGGTAAGTGGTTTTATCTCTGTTACACCAAAAACCCCTAAAAGCAACCCCGCGATTAAAAATATAGAATTAATTAAAACAACAAGTTACCGATTTCCAAAATTATCTCACCTGGGTATTTTGTTTGTCCACCAGGGTGTTTTTATCCGGGTATATGTTCCACATACTATCCTGCTACTATCCTGGTATTATGTCCTGAACTGGAGTTAGCAGTTTGCTGCCAAAACTACCCGTGAGAGAAACCGCCCAAGTTTGTGAAACGGATTAATACCTAGGATATTTTACATTTATAACATAGCATTTTTAATTAAGGATATCCATCCAGGAATAAGACCAATATAATTTTGTGGAGCGATATAAATATATATATTTCCTGTAATAAAACTTAAATTAAATACTTCCACCTCCGTTAGACTGTACGATGGTGATAGAAAATAAGAACTTAGTGAAGGTTGTTCTTACAATAAATTAATTAAATTAGTTATAGTTGTTTCTTTCAATTGCGATCATTCGTTAGCTAAAAGAGTGAGGAAAGGGGCGCTCTAAAAACTTAAATTTGTTCTTTAGTACTTTCGTCAACAAGTTTCAATATAAATACCTACCTCATTCTTTGCTCCCAGGCGAACGATATCCCATGACCCTGCTCGAGTTCTTTAAATTAGCTGAGGCATAAATAAAACGGGTGTCCGAACTTAGCCACATAGAAATAAAGTTATTATCCGAACTTACCCCAACCTATGTGCATAGGTGAAAGACACTGTTACATGTTTCTAGGGACCCCTCTGTGGTGCCGAACATTATAACATAGGCTACGTTTTGTCTCTTTATCACGCCCCACTTCCCTAAAATGGGGGGGTGAAAGTTTGTACGGAAGCGTTCCGCAGTTATCGAATTTAAATTTATAAATATTGTAGTCGCCATAAAATATACCTACTCATAGTTTAAGATTTTATATAGTCTTGTGTTTTTACAGGATCAGAGCACTAGTAGGCAGTAATGTTCATTATGGATGACTCACGCTAAAACAACAACGAAAATCTGTCTATATGTACCTATAGAATGATGACTCATGCTAAAACAACAATGACAATCTGTCTATATGTACCAGGTACCTATAGAATGATGACTCACGCTAAAACAACAACGACAATCTGTCTATATGTACCGATAGAATGATGACTCACGCTAAAACAACAACGACAATCTATCTATATGTACCTATAGAATGATGACTCACGCTAAAACAACAACGACAATCTGTCTATATGTATCCATAGAATGATGACTCACGCTAAAACAACAACGACAATCTGTCTATATGTACCTATAGAAAAGTATCCCATGCCTTCCAGGCTATCACGAGCCATAGAAATTGACACATTACACAAAAATACCCATACCTACACTAAGAACATATTTTATTTTAATTGGGCTTCACAGGAATAAACCAAACCGTTCGTTTTGCATGCACAATTAGGTAATCGGATATACATTTAATTGATTTTATGCTATCAATCTAATCTAATTTAAAACGTTTCAATTTTAAATGACCAATATGTACGTTATTAGTGTCATCAAACAGTGCGTTTTTTATTCATGCATTTCTTATTTTGTTTTTGTATAAATATTCCATGTGGACCCAGCCAACATGATAATTTTATTGTTTAGAGAGTAACGAAACAAAAAACTATCTGTTTCTGGTGTGGTAGAGAGACGGAAGCATATTGTTTACTGTAAATTATTATAGTTGCAACACAACACAAGCCTTCTTGAGCTTACCGTGGGCCTTAGTCAATCTGTGTAAGAATGTCCTTATAATATTTATTTATTTATTTATTTATTTATAGTTTAACTAAAGCCAAGCCTGCGTAGACAAACGCCAATCGTTTACGCTCCGCCCGTTTTGTCTCGTCAGTTTAGAATACGGTTCTATTTTATTATATCACGTCTTTAGATTAAAAAAAAACTCTTATAAATACAAAAAAAAAACTTTATTTCTGGCCGGGATTCGAAACCCTGACACCAGCGATGATGTGCTTGCGAACATTAGACCGACCTACGCCCAGCCGATGCGCGGTCGGCGAAAATAACGACCATATTTTGCGTTTACTAACGCAAAAGAAAAACGCATGAAAACTCGAAAATTCGCGTTTTCCGGGATCTAAGGCTAAGCTAGATCTATTTTCCACCCCCGAAAACCCCCACATAACAAATTTCTGCGAAATCGTTAGAGCAGTTTCCGAGATCGTCGGTATATATAAATAAATAAATATACAAGAATTGCTCGTTTAAAGATATAAGATATCTACTTCATCTAGCGGTTTCCTTCCTAGATTCAGTGGCGTTGAGTCAGATTGAGTTAGGACTGCAGACAAAAACATGGTTATCTGGCTAGCCACACTACTGATTTGGTCGTCTCTCGCTTCACCGCTAGATAGCCAGCGGTACATCTATTGAATAATTAATCTGAATCAGGAACAATCCCGAACTCCGTCCAAAGCAGGTGTCAGTCCGACGCATGTGAACTAAATTATTATAATTTATACGTTGGCTTTGCTCGTTGCATTCGCTTACCGAGCTGCATAATGAAGTGAAAATGCAGGTGAAAAAATAACTTGCGTATTTTTAAATTGTGGGTTCGCAATTTTATGTTTAAAAGTGGTAAAGCAATTTTGTAACAACGCTTTTTTTGCCAGGCACAATTATTTGTGATGTACACAACGCAGAACATATTCATAATAATTGTTGTCGGAATTAATAATGGTACAAAATTACTTTGTTAAGTAATATGCGACTTTGACTTAAAAATGTTGAAACCTTTTGTTTGGATATTATTGTCTTCGGTTAGTACGATAGTAACTTATAAATTAAAACTATGGAAATATAATTAATCGCATAAGTATATAATTTTATTTAAGAAATTAATAATGATTTATTTTACATTTTGCACGTAAACAAATTAACCCTTTCTGCAGGCGCAGTAGAACACCCTTTTCTTGGCAGTGTAAAAAGATGAAAACACTCTCTTTTTTATTTATACTTTATTATAACGTAGCGCCTTCTTTATTTTTTACGTACTTTTCATGTCACAACGTTACACAGCTGTACAGGTTCTCATAAAGTATGTCGATTATCCCCAGTTCCAGATCCATCTCCAGAACCAGTCCCAGTTCCAAACATTATTAGTGCCTGTAAAAAAAAGGTATTATTTAATTTTGACCCGAGCGATGTCACTGTAAAATCATCAGGGGCCCAGCAGCAAGCCACGCTCAACATGTAACCTCCCAGACTCCGTAGCCGAATGGCATTTCTGCGACGCGAAACGAAATCGAAACGCCGCAGAAATTTAATGTAGTCTGGCCCTGTAGCGATAGAGATAGATAGCTACGAAAGAGATATTATCATGAGCATTTCGAGAGAATTTGTCCATTCAGCTACGCCCCCTGGTACCTACTACGTGGCTAGGATTGTCAGGCCTCTTAGACGAATGGCATTTGCGGGGCCAGAGCAGACAGTCGGCAACGCGCATGTAAAACCTTTGTAGTTGCAGGCATATGCTGCTTCGAAGACTAATTAAGTAATTAGGTACCATGATGCAGGCTCGTATAAGCTTATTTGTCACCAAGAGGGTATTAAAAATAGGTTTAATAATAATTAACGTTTCATAGTTGCTCGTGGAAAAGAATAGTTAACACAGATGTAGGTATTACAGCAAAGACATAATGTGCCTATAAAACAAAACAACATTTTCAAAGTCTGCATAAGTAGTTTGATTTCTTGCATTTTATTAAAACCTGTACTTGCATATAATTATTTAACCTTACTTAATCTTCAATACATTTTCATACGACAGGTACCGTGTAGTGACGTCCGAATGATTAGATGATATATTATATTGTAGTTAGAGGCCTAACAATCGCCTAGAGTATGCTGCCTAGAGCGTGTATCAGACTTTGACTCTTACTTTTGACCTCAGCGTTGGTCTAATCATATGAGTCGTATTTACTGACCGTGAGAGAAGAAAGTAGGTCATTGAGAATCACAGTAAGTAGGTACGTGGCCATCGGGTGAAAATTTCAGCAGATAGTAAAACTTAACTTTTACTTTACTCACCACCACCAGCTCTCCTCCATTTTGGTGTAATCCTTGAGAAATGTTTCTTCGGTATATAGTAGTACCCCGCCTTAGTCGGTTCAGGTGTGGTCGTCTCTATTGTTGTTGTTGCTGCGGAAATAATCAGTGAATATAGCCTTAACCCCATAAAAAAGTTTCCGAACTGATTGGAAAAAAAATGTTGGTCCCTTTCTCAACAATACATAAGTCAACATAACAGGCAGGCAATTATGGTCGCGCGATAAATGATAAAACATATGGCCGTCCCTATCGCGCTTACTAATAGTGCGATAGGGACGGCCTGATATTTTATCGTCTATCGCGCGACCATGCTACCCGTGCAGATAATAACAAACGATTACTAAAGTAAAATCCATAAACCTACGGACCAAATTGACAAGTAAGTGTGAAGGAATGTTGCCACAGTTTGGCCAGTGTCGTTCTTATCGATATTAAAATTATTATTACATCGTAGATTTAAGGTGCACCCAGACGGGACAATGAAATTGGCAATTTGATCGGCTAATCAATATACCAACTTTTTCTGTGATTTCGACAGATCAAAAGGTCTGTAGACCGCTAATTAGAGATATTTTTTTTATTTCGAAGCAGCAATAATATTATTCGAAAATTATATAGAGATCAATCGGACATAAATAGGACTTTAGATATAGTAATTGCATGGCTTGATGATAATAATTTAAAAATAAACCTTGACAAAACTATAATAATGAATTTTGAGCAACGAACTAATAAAATGAACAATTTAACTGTAGCATATAATGACACTTTAATAGAGGAAAAGACAACGACAAACTTTTTAGGATTAAGAGTAGATAATAAGTTGACATGGGAAAATCAAGTAGAAATAATTTGTAATAAACTAAACAAATATCACTATGCTCTGTATAACTTACGTAAGAATAGAATAGAATAGAATAGAATAGAATAGAATAGAAATGATTTATTGTTTACCGTGTACAATAGATTACAATTTTTACACAAACATATGTCTCAACGGTAACCCTTTTCGGGTATACAATATTACTTAAACTAATAATATACTAAAACTAATACTACATGCTATTTGGTTCACATGCTAGTTAGTCTCATACATAAAGTATTCATGCATATCATAAAAGACGTGATCAATCAACCACCCTTTTAGCTGTTGCTTGAATTTTTTCCCGCTTAACATTTTTATACATGAGGGTAGGTGATTGAAAACTTTGATTGCTGCTATAAATGTACTCTTACAATAAGCTGCATTTCTGACTGCCGGGAGCAATATGTTATATTTGTATTGTGATCTCACATTATCACGTTGTTCAGAGAAAAATGAAAAGTTACATTTATTGTCCGACACAAATAGGCAAAGCTGGTAAATATACAGTCCAGTTAATGTAAGAAAATTATTTTCTTTAAAGACGTGCCTTATGGACTCATTGTTGTACAAGCGATATATGATTCGGATGCATTTCTTTTGCAGAATGAATGTTGTTTCTACATTAACCGAATCTCCCCAATAAATCAAACCGTAGCTTAACAAGGGATACACATTTCCATAGTACGCGTTTTTTACTATATCCACTGAACATGAATTCGATAGAATGGACAAGGCATAAGTTGGTAAATCAGTCAGCGGTCCTCACATCATATCACGCCTACGTAACCTCAACGTTACGATACGGAATAATGTTCTGGGGAAATTGTTCCGATCGTGAAATGGTATTTAAAAGTCAGAAAAAATGTGTGCGCGCTGTATGTGGTATCCCTCCAACTGATTCTTGTAAACAACATTTCATTAAACTAGGTGTACTGACTTTCCCATGCCTATATATCTATGAAATTGCATGTTATATTAAACAAAATAAAAATCAGTTCCATAGCTTTAACAGTGTACGCCAACAAGGAAAGATTGCAAACACCATATCAACTAAAACGGCATTGTTATCTAAAAGTATTTTTGGAATGGCATCACAAATTTATAATATTTTACCCAATAGTATCTTAAACATAGACAACATCGAACTCTTTAAGAAACGACTATTTACGTTCTTATCACACAAAGCATACTATTCAATCGAAGAATATAAAAGAGACAACACGAGTATTTATTAATTACAATTCTTAATTATATAATGTTGAACTGGAATATGTTATGGTTAATAGAAAATATTTGCATTTGCTAAAGAATTACTGATTACTGATATTTGCATGTTACTTATATTTATTAAGTATTTAATGTACTTCACAACCACCAATGAATTTGTATACCTAATGTTGGTAAAACATAGTGATACTAAGAAATTATTTTGTAACAACTATGTACTGTACCTATGTTTAACAAATAAATTGATTGATTGATTGATTGATTGATTGATTTATGATATACTTGCCATAGCGTGACAGATAATTTATTATCGTCGGACATGGTATTTTATTTTTTACCTACAGGCTCGGAAACCTTTTTATGTTTTAAAACTAGTGGGTAAAATGCATGGTATTCATCTACTACCTCGAAGATACATAGAACAAACCAAAATGTGTACCTCTTATTTGAAACTCATATACTTATTCTTGATTTAATCTTGTCTGTTGTATGTACTTTACAACTTGTCGATATATTGTTATCGACATATACCCTTCCCTATTTTAATTTTGCTGTTCCTGGTATCATTTTACCTGTCAGTCATTTGTCAATTTAGTCCGTAGGATTATGAATTTTACTTTTAGCTAATACAGGTTTATAAAGCGTTTACAAATAACGTCATTAATACGTAAAAGTAAAAATAAATTGTAAGCCTTCGATAGGAATTGGTTCTTGGCAAGAAAATGGTTAAATGCCCTTTTGGATTCATGCCTAAACATAATTACAGGTCACACTACACGTTATCTGATTCCCAACACACCTAATCATATTACTTTTGATATTTTTTCATCACACTCGCTCGTAAACGGTGTTATTAGGGCGGTAAAATCAATGAAATAGGAATCAAATGGAGGTGGCATAACTACAAAAAGATGTGGCCGACAAGAACAAAACATGGCGGTCGAAAGTGATATAAGTAAAAAAATTATATCAAATGCCATGGCATTTTGAAACTTATGTCCATCGAAGAACTGGAACACAATATGGCGGACCGGCCACAAAAATTTGCTACAATAGAGTACTATATGCCAAGTCCACTCTTTTATGTCAATGGGTAAAATGAATACCTAAGCTGGGTATGGCCTTCCACGACCTGTCAAAAATTACAATATGGCGGACGAATGTTCGAAATGTCTTTCAATACATTTAGTTTAAGATTTGGTTATTATTTCGCGAGTGTGATGAAAAACATTGTGTATCATGGGCGGCTGAAGGATTACACTCTAAGTTATTAAAGCCTTCAAACAGCCTCTCGTTCGTAATCATTTCCTTCACTTTCCGCCCTTAACGCTTACCTGCACTCGTTTCAGAGGTCGACTTGGTCGTGGCGTTCACTTCTGTTGGCGTAGTAGACCAAATGTCGTAGTCCGGAACCCACATATTCTCGTCTAAGGGCTCGAAGCCGTACTGAGTCATGTACGTCGGCCCTCGGTACTCCTCCCCAGTGAGCCTATATAAATTGTTATCAATTAGATTCACTTCACTAACAGCCCAGGGCACTTAGACAACGTCACAATCCATACTAATATTATAAATGGGAGTGTGTGCCTGTTTGTTTGTCCGTCCTTCACGTCAAAACGGACCGACGAATTGTCGTGATTTTTTAAGTGAAGATAGTTAAGAGATGGAAAGTGACATATGCTACTTTTTGTCTCTTTCTAACGCGAGCGAAGCCGCGGGAAAAAACTAGTACGTAATAAATACACAGGATCTTTACGATCTGACGGATTTTCCATCAACCGACATTATACATCGTGGGTCTGAATAATCTGAAATATTTTAACCAAGCATTTTTGATGTAAAAACAAACGAAAAATATTAAATGAGTTTTGTGATTTTTGAACAAAAAAACTTTTTTTGTAGATATAGGTATTAAAATGAATAAAAAAAAAAACCTGAGATCCTCATAATATGTGCCCTCCTCCAGCTTCCATTCCTCGATGTCGATTAACGATATGTTGATTCGGAGACCATACGCGAGTACTTCCAGGGCGCACGCTTCTACAAACAGCACCTCCATCGATATGTCGAACCGAGTACCTGGTGAAAGGGGCCGGTTTTTAACCCCCGACGCAAAAACGACGGGGTGTTATAAGTTTGACGTGTCTGTCTGTGTGTATGTCTGTCTGTCTGTCTGTCTGTTTGTCTGTCTGTCTGTATGTGTGTCTGTCTGTGGCATCGTAGCTCTCGAACGGATACTTGCGCCTTAAACGTATCTGCAAGTACTATTTACTGGAACTTGGCCTTAGATTAAAAAGGATAGATTTTCCTAAACCGTACCTACTTGCGTTCATTAACATATTGCATAAAAGTGTGTATTAGAATGTATGTGTATCCTGGTTAACCTAAGCCATTTTTTCGATTTGGAGGTGTCTTTTATTTTTATAAAACTTTAAAACAGGAAATAAATTTGTACTTGTACAAGTACGCCGGACCTTAATTTGCATAAAGTGTGGTATGATCAGCCAGTATTTGGTGTATAAATCTTGGTTCTAATCAAGTTCTTTCGAAAAGCGGCAGGGGCGATGCTAAAAAGGATTACTTAGTACAGTACAAACCCTTGTAAGCATAGCAGGCGGGTCCGTTGAAGTTTCGCGGGCAATAATGGCTGATACGCAGCGAGGCCGAGGCCGACGCATACTTGAGCTGGATGATCAAGCATGTGTACAGCACCGTTTCAAATACAGTCATCTGTTGGCAGAAATTATTAGTCCCTTATAGACAGATATATAAAAGCTTTATTTGAATGTTGCAATAACAAACAATTTACAAATACGGTTGACAGAAACTTTTTTCATATACATATATTTGTTTTGTATAATAGTTCTTGGCAGAAGTCACGTTTAACAGAAACACCTTACGCAGAATATGCTTCGGCATAATCCATTTCGCAAATTTTTATAATACTGAATTATACTTTGATGCATATGTTGTATACGCATAATGTTGATGAGCATAATAGTGTTCTAGTCGAAATAGTACTTTAGTTTCGCAGATAATATTTAGACATAATATTTAGGCGGCATAAAGTTGCAATTTGCTTTTTGATGGCGAGTCAGATTTGTTGGGGACTCAAGATAACAAACACTCCTCCTCGCTTTGCTCGTCATCGTACCAAACGGGGCCTCTAGGGCTGTATATCCTTTTCGATAGCGTGTCATAATTCTGCTCTTGTAATAGTAGGTATACGATTGTTATGGTACATAAAATTATCCTAAATCAAAGTCGACCAAATTAAACAATATTCTGTCAAATGTGTCGTATACATGGTAGTAATAATACGAACTAAGTTTTCTGCAAAATTACCATTCGACCGAAAGTGTTTCTGCGAAACATGTTGTGCGAAGTTGATGGTTTCTGACCAAAATTATTCTGCCAAATGAGGGTAACCTTACAAATACATTTGAAATGTATACTGACGTTGTACTCTGCAAGTTTGACCATGGTATTGTCGGAGGACAGGCGCACGTAGTCTCGGTAGATGAGGTTTTGCATCTCGAAGTTGTCACATTCTCCAAAACGCATCAGTGAGCCGACTGCAATGCCACCTGGAAAGTACTTATACATAAATTTACAACATATTCGCAAGAAGGGTAGGCAGAGCACATGATTCAGTGCCATCATTAGCAATTAACGGATTGAAAGATCACCAAACTGGTGATATTGCAGTGACACGTTCCCAGAGTCTACAGGAGAAAAGGGGATGGTGAAAGTTTTAGCCTGTCACCACACGTACTTATACCTACACGCACATAACTTCCGAAAAACTTATTGGTACGAGCCGGGGTTCCGACCCGCGACCTCCGGATTGAAAGTCATGTACTTATCTTAAGACTTTTTTGTCTCATGTCCATATCACTTGTTACGTAAGTTAGTTTACTAAAACGTAGGTACTTATGGCTTTTTATTATATTTTGACTAATATATACTCACTGCGCAATACGTATTTGTGCTGGTTGATTTCCGAGATGGTGATACGCTGGAATTTTTCCAACGACTCTTCAATCCAGGGGTAGTAGCGTAGCATATCGAGGAAGCGCGCCGGCGCCCCGCAGCCTGGTCCATATACGCTGAGGCCTAGCTGCACAAACCGAAGAGCATAAGGCATATTATGTATATAAACATGTATGGTGCCTGTGTGGTGACGGGTTAAGAATTTCACCACCCCCTTTCTTCCCGTGGGTGTCGTAGAAGGCGACTATGGAATATGGGTTAAATTGTGGTGTGGGCGAGAGGCTGGCAACCGGTCACTGCAATGCCACAGTTTCGTTTTCTTTTAACCCCTTATTTGCCAAGAGTGGCCCTGAAGCTTTAGTAGTTTCATGTGCTCTGCCTACCCCTTTCTGGGATACAGGCGTGATTGTATGTATGTAAACATGTATGGTCGTCTAGATAACGCTACCATGAATCAATCCTGTGTGCGTAGCCGAATGCACAAACGCTCACGAAACGCTCACGAAAATATCTCTTTCATAGCTATCTATCTCTATCGCTCTTGCGTATTGGCGCGTCGAGCAGACTACCTTGCACGACGTTTCGTTTTCGTTTCGCGTCGCAGAAATGCTATTTGGCTACGGCACCTGTTACGAGAGATAACAGTCTATACATTGTGTTGTTTGTGTGTTGTGATTGTGTGTGTGTGTGTGTGTGTGTGTGTGAGAGAGAACTGACTAATATCAAAAATGGTACCAACTAAAATAAGAGTAAGCGAAATGATATGGATGTGATTGTGACTAACCATTTTACTTTGACATGTAATCGTTCATCTTTGGTATAAGTGTAACGCAGGAATATACAGCATGAATCACGCTAGAAGGAGACGGGTCGGGACGATGTGCCAAATAGTGCCCATTTCTATTGGGTTGGTAAGAAAGTAATGAGCGATCGATTGAATTCCACATAAAATTTTTGAGAGAGTTCTAGATTCTTCTATGATCGAAAGTATATAAAGGGCGAGTCGCACAGTTTCTCGTCAGTCATTCACTAGCTGTCGCCGAGCTAATATAAGGAAGAAAATGGACGAATTAAAAGTGCATGTAAGGCATTGCTTACTATATGAATTTCAGTCTGGCCATTCAGCCGCCGAAGCAGTGCGTAATATATGTCAGCGTGTTGCTCCTGAAGTTGTGTCTGAGGCCACGGCGAAACGATGGTTCCAGCGGTTTCGTAGTGGCGACTTTTCATTATCAGATCAACCTAAGTCTGGTCGACCGGTGAAGATTGATGTAGCCAAATTAAAAACCTTAATTGAAGGAGATCCGAGGCTAACGAGTCGTACTCTTGCTACCGAGTTAGGCTGCTCTCATGTCACCATAGAAACACATTTACACGAGTTGGGAAAAAACTACAAATACAGTGTTTGGATACCGCACGAACTTGAACTAAACCGCCGTGCCGATATCTGCATACAACTTCTGTTTTTTCGCCGCACATTCAACTGGTTGGACCATCTTATCACTGGAGATGAAAAATGGGTCTTATATATAAATCACACACGCAAACGTCAGTGGCTAGCTCCAAACGAAAAAGGAATAGAGGCACCAAAAACAGAGCCTCACCCGAAAAAAGTTATGCTGTCCGTGTGGTGGGATATTCATGGTATTATTCACTGGGAACTCCTACCAAGTGGAATGACTATTACCGCATCAGTATACTGTAATCAGCTTGAAAATTTAAACCAAAAAATCTGTCAGAATCGTCCACAGCATGCTAAAGTTTTTTTCTTACACGACAATGCTCGCCCACACATTGCAAAAGTGACTCGGCTAAAGCTATTGGAGCTAGGTTGGAAAGTGATACCTCATCCACCGTACTCTCCAGACTTGGCACCTACGGATTACGCATTGTTCAGATCGCTAAGCAATGCCTTGAATGAAAAAAAGTTCGATGATCAAGCCCATCTACGACAGTACATAGCTGAGTTTTTTGAATCTAAACCTAAGAACTTCTTCGTCGATGCTATTCATTCTTTACCAGAACGATGGAGACAAGTAGTAGATAACGAAGGCCGTTATATTTTTGATAAATGATTAAAATAATAAATTAAATAAAAATTACAATATTGGTTATGATTCGCTCATTACTTTCTTACCAACCCAATAAAAAGTATCGCGTGATCTCTGGGCTATCATGTGATTCCTTCTATTGAAATTCAGTCAATCGAACAGCACAATTACGTCATGGTCAGCTTTACCGTACCTAGTAACCATAATGAAAGAGGTACGGTGGCCAAGATGGCGTTACACCTTTGGGGAACGCTCGGCTAGATGGTGCTAATAAAAATATTTGACATTTTAACACATATCAAGCTAAGAATATGGGCCAAATTGTCAAAACTGAGGTTCAAAAGTTTAAGCTTGTGCCGAGAGATGGCAGTCAGCACTATGATTACACATTTTACTTTGACATTAACTCTCTTTTAAATACTCAATCCTTTTTGCTAGTAATTTCTATTGCAAAAAAATAAGTGCGAGTGTAACTAGGGTTGGCAGATGAGTTGATGATGAAACACACACCATAACAATGCTCTTTCTTTTTCTGATATCCAATATTTTCTAAGTTATTTTCCTCCTTGTGGGAATCTTATTTACTCTTGCAATTTATTGGCAGTCCTTATCAGAACTTTATGATTCGATTTAGTTGTTTGGGTTGAGGCTTACTTATGAGTAAAATCTATTAATGTCTACAATACGAAAATAGAATAAAGACTACAATACAAACATGAATGTAGGTCACATAGAACGACTTAAAAAGACACTAACGAAACAAAACAAAACAAAACATAGCAACGTAAAGCACAGCATCAATTTAAAGCAAGCTTGTTTCAAGATAGTGATCGGTCACAGCGAACAAGGAAACTATTGGTAATTTGAGACACTTAAAGGTTATATATTATATACGTTCTCAGAAGAATTGATGACAAAAATTGTACATAAATCATGACCCTCATCACTGTAGGAGTACTCTTAAACAGGTAACTAAGTAGGATGTTAAGTAAAAAGAGCAAACGTCTGTCGCTCTGATTGCTCCTAAACGCGCACTGTAAAATATTAATCCTTTAAGCAACAGGAAGGGACCATTCTCCATAAAAACGCTCTCGACTTATTTTTGGAGCTAGATCAATGATTTTTTTAGACAGATTAATAGTATCTTTATTTATTTTACTTCTTAAGTTAGGCTATTTTATAACTTTTGACCTTTTTTTACAGTTTTAGCAGGGGCGGCTCACTCCGCGATTCTATCGCCGCGCTACAAGTACATGCTGGCGGCCGCGAGTTCGCGGCCTAATCAGGGGTGGCGCGCGTTCTCATAGAACGCACGTTCGCACTTTCTATTGTTACTTTACGTCGCGAGTTTTTTTTAAGTTTTATATGCGATGTCCACGTGTGAATGGCTAATAATACTTAGTTAAATAGACATCATGAATAAAATAGGACAATACTATTGATTAAGTCCCACGGAAAAGTTCAATAAGGCTTGTGATGTTGAGACTTACACAAATACTAATATAAATACTGTATATATACCCAGAAAGTACCCAAGACTGGAATATATTGGGTTGGCACAAAAGTAATGAGACACTTGGTTTACGTTTTATATTTTTTATTATTATTACAATACAAAAAGCTTAGTCGATGATGTAATCACTATTAGCATCTATGACTTATTGCCAACGATCCGGCAAAGTTCGGATGCCTTTCGCCCAGAACTCTGATGGCTGTGCCTCGAAAAAGTTGTTCAACTCCACCTGTACATCATGGAAATCATTGAATTGTTTACCCCGCAAATGTCGTTTCAGGGCTCTAAACAAATGAAAGTCTGATAGTGCGAGGTCTGGAGAATAAGGTGGGTGGGGTATCGTCTCCCAGCCCAAGTTCTGCAGCTGTTGGCGAACGGTAGATGCGACATGAGGTCGAGCGTTATCATGTAGTAAAATTACAGTAGCTCGTCTTCGTCGTTTTTTCTTGATAGCAGAAGATAGTTCGGTGAGCTGTGTTGAATATTTGTTAGCGTTTACAGTTTCATTGTGAAATAGTTCATGAAACAGCATGCCTTGCGAGTCCCAGAAACAACAAAGCAAAACTTTTAAGCGGTTCTTTTGACTCAGCTTCGGTTGAGTTGGTGGCGTTTCTTCTCGAGGCAGCCAAAAAGCACAACGTGTATCGTTCTCATAATAAATCCATGATTCATCTCCCGTAACCAGATCAGTCAAAAACTCTTTACGTCGGGGTCGCAGCAAAAGTGATTGACAGATGGCGACACGGACTGCACGACTGGCGTCGGTAAGGATGTGCGGTACCCATCGAGCCAAAACTTTTCGATACCCAAGCTCATGCAGATGGTATTCCACAGCGTGGTGACTGCAGTTAAGTGCTTCCGCTAATTCACGAGTAGTAGCATCAGGATTCGACTGTAGTTCGCGGTGTAAATCGTCATCATTGAATGCAGGTGGTTGCCCTGAGCGTGACTGACTTTCAAGGCTCCTGTCTCCTGATTTAAAACGGTCAAACCATCTGGACACCATGGCATGGCTTGTACTTCCAGCGCCCAATGCAGTGTTGATATTGTCAGCCGCAGCCCGCGCACTGTGGCCTAACAAGTACTCGTATAAGTAAAGTGTTCGAACTTGTCGCTCGTCCATTTTATTTCAATCTAACTAAACCAATCACGAGGGCGGCTTTATATACCCTCACATTAGAAGTACCTAGAATGTTCTACAACATACTAGAATATTATCGAAAACAATTAACTTAGGAAAGGAAATGTATAGAGTTTTGTAGAGTGTCTCATTACTTTTGTGCCAACCCAATAATAGTATAACATTTTATCTGAGTAATAATTGGTTTTAATAGGCAACCCTATCGTCCGACGCTGCGCACGTGCGGCTCGTTTCTTTGTTAGGATTTTGTAGGCATTTAAAAGGCGGCATTTCGTGAACATCAAAGCAGTGGGCCTTCTGTACTTGTACTATTATATATTCTGTGGTTTTAGTTTTAAAGGAGCGCATTTAAAAATTCTAAATATGGCCTTATACTAGGCCGCAAAAAGATATGATACTTATTCAAAATTTATAGCAATTAGCCAAAAATGAAATAGTCTGAAACAGATTATTTCATTGTTATTCAGACTTTCATATTTTGTTCTGAGTGTTTCTGTTTTGGAGGAGGAAACAGTCGAGATTGGCGCCACCTGAATTGTCCTTAACACACAATGTTTGTTCTATAAATCAGTAACACGAGTGTATTTAACTGAAATTCCCAAATTGAAAGAACCCCCTCTTTTCCATTTTCTTATGTTCGCTACTATTGCATCTTAAGTAGATTTTTTTAATAATTTAATCTCTTAAGACGCTTAAAACGTTGAATCTAATAATGTAGAATAAATTTATAGCAGGACATTTATTGCATTATTGTCATAAAATTTTAATGGCATTTTCATCATCTTCATAAATAATGTAAATACTCCTCATATCATTTAGTTGAGCCCGTCTTGATTATAATATATTTAGGCAAGGTGACTAAACTATGTGACATGTTTAGCATTGTTACAATATGGTAGTAGGTGTACCAATTGCCAGCGGCCCCAGATGTCGCGCGTGGTCAGCGCCGCACCCGCACCCCACACGCAGGGCGTACGCTCCGCCAGCGACACCGCACATTTCACGAAAGATGGCCGCCGCTTCGCCTCGTATAGCTAAAAACAAAAAATACATGGCGTCTCTAATTCCAAACAAAGAATGGTATCTATTTCAGTTTATGTCATTTGTTCTTTATATAAAAAATAAAAACACGCAAAAATATTTGGGAAAAATATGATTTTGGCTACTTCCAGGCTGCGAACAGCGCCATCTAGTTTTATGCCTAAAATACCCATACATTTCAGGGGTACACTTTTTTGTATGGGCTTTGTCAGTCCCGTATTAAATTGTTCTTGGTGATGAGCTTACGTATCGTATAAGATGGGTTACCCTCATTCTGGCAGAATAATTTTGATCAGAAACACATTTCGCATTACATGTTTCGCAGAAACACTTTCGGTCGAATGGTAATTTTGCAGAAAACTTAGTTGGCATTATTACTAGCACACATACGACACATTTGGCAGAATATTGTTTCACAGAACATTACTTTGTTCATTTAGCATAATTTTGTGTACTTACCATAATAATCGTATAGCATACTATTACAAGAGCAGAATTATGACACGCTATCGAAAAGGAAATACTGTCTTAGAGCCCCCGTTACGCTATCAAAAAGCAAATTGCAACTTTATGCCGCCTAAATATTATGAACAAATATTATCTGCAAAAGTACTGTATATATATTTAGTAACCCCAAGTTTTAAGTCCAACAACTCTTCCTTAAGTTCTGAGATCTCACGCCAAGAGCTTGATAGCTGTATGAAACCAAAGGATACCGCCCCAGGATGTGATGATATCTCTTACACTATGTTAAAGCATTTACCCGAATGTGGCAAAGAGATTTTGTTGCGTCTGTATAACATATTTTTTAAGAATGGTTATGTTCCATATCAATGGAGAAACATTAAAATAGTGGCTATTCCGAAACCTGGTGGTAACGTACAATCTTCCAATTCATTACGCCCAATATCATTAATATCATGTATTTGTAAGATCTTTCATTCTATATTAAGCAAGCGACTTGAATGGCACTTTGAAAAAAATTGTATATTTGCTGACGTTACGACTGGGTTTAGAAAGAGTCGCTCATGTGTTGACAATTTGAGTCGCCTTGTGACGGACGCACAATTAGGTAAAGCAAATGGTCTTATGACTTTAGGTTGTTTTATAGATTTGGAAAATGCTTACAATAACGTTGACATATGCTATTTAGTAAAAACATTGGATAATTTTGAAGTAGGAGCTCAAATATGCAATTATCTATGGAACTTCCTTAAGGAGCGTATACTTAAATGTGTCGTTGCAGATACTTGTATCAGCAGACATAGCGGTCGAGGCTTGGCACAAGGAGACCCCCTCTCGCCTTTGCTATTTAACATAGCAACGATTAATATCTGTAGAGAAATAACCAATGTGACAGTTTCGCAATATGCTGATGACTTCGTATTATACATTACTGTCAAGAATGTTAATGATGGCATATTTGAGATCCGCTCTGCTTTAGACATGTTTAATGGTTTATTAAAGGAGAAAGGCCTAACAATTTCAGGAACTAAGAGCAAAATATGCGTTTTTGGCAAGCATATAAAGGCCGAAGCAATAGACATTAAAGTAAACGAAGTATCTTTACAAGTTGTTGATAATGTAAAGTACTTGGGGTTGTGGCTTGATCGTGGACTGAGATGGAAGCGGCACATTGATGAAATAACACAAAAATTAACTAAGTCTATCAATATTTTTAAAGTACTGACTGGGCCCCGTTGGGGAGTACATCCTAAGCATTTAAGACGACTTTATATAGCTCTTATTCGTAGCCGATTGGATTATAGCTGTTTTCTTTATGACACAAGTGCAAAATATAACTTATATAAATTAGACAAAATCCAAAACCAATGTATACGAGTGATAGGTGGATTCATCAAGAGTTCTCCTATACATGTTATGGAAAATGAATTGCATATTCCCCCACTACACATTCGCAGACTATATTTGGCTGGAAAATACTATTTGAAATCTAAATCCCTTCTCAATAATCCTACAATTAATGCAATTTCCAATTTATCTCAAACTGTGGACGGCGGTCGACAGTATCGCAATAAAACACCCCTTTTAGTTTCTGTTCACAATCATCTGAAGGATGTCCCAGTTCAGTCAAAAAAACAACTGGAAATGTTTAGTTTAGATACTTGGATAAATAATATTAAATTGTCTGATGTCATCAGAATAACGCTAGAACCCATTACCCAAGCCAAAAGACTGTACGACAAAAATAAACTCAAATCTAAATGCGCAAAGTATTTGGACGAAACATATGGGCTCCACTACAAAATATTTACAGATGGTTCGAAAAATAATAATATATCGGGTGCCGCTTTTTATGAACCCCATAGTACACTATCAGTTAAGTTTAGTATATCAGCCGATGTCTCAATTATGCAAACGGAATTAGTCGCGATCTCAGAAGCATTATCTTGGATAGAATCAGTGAATGGAAAAGAATTTGTAATACTGACAGATTCAAGGAGTGCCCTTCAGCACCTGGCTCGATGCACCTCGAATTATCGAGGAGCACCGATAGCCTACTCCATATTAAAAACAGTTCGCAAATTAAAACAACAAGATAAATCAATTACCCTTCAATGGATACCATCTCACATCGGTCTCGCAGGTAATGAGGTGGCAGACATTTTAGCAAATGAAGCGGTCAGCGACGGGATTCCATTTAGCATAGTACCTACATTTATGGATTCAATAAAAATAGTTAAAAAACATTGTAGGCAGATGTGGAGTGAATATTTTGATGACAGATCGTTAGATAAGGCGATATGGTATAAAACGACCCAGCCACAACTCTTAAGAAACCCATGGTTTGAAGACTCCTGCATGAGTCGACATGAAATAGTTTTAGCGTTTAGACTACGTTCCGGACACATTCCATTAAATAAATTTGCATATTTAATGAAAAAGGTGCCGTCGCCAAACTGTGACGAATGTGATATTTTGGAAGATGCATACCATATCATCATGGAATGTGTCCGGAACGAAAGTGCGAGAAAAGATTTCAAGAATAAAACCTTATTTGAAGTTGGGGGTTGCAACCAAATCCTGGGGCAACCACTATCTGAGGATGCAAAAAGTTTGTATAAACTTGTTGCGTTAGGATTAAGTAGACGATAAAATGTATTGTTTATATCTGTACAGAGCGACATCGTCACAACAGTGACAAAGCTCTTTAAATAAAGAAAAAAAAAAAAAAAAATTTTCGACTAGAATACTATTATTCTCATCAACATTATGCCAACGTACGATTCGGTATTATAGAAATGATTTATGCCAAAGCATATTCTGCGTAAGGTGTTTCTGCCAAGAACTCTTATGCAAATCAAATATATGCGAAAAAAGTTTCTGCAAGATAATAGTGAGAACCTATTGGCTACGTGCACGACAATTACGCTCACTACCATGTGAACTTGAAGTGGAAAATGTCAAAAAATAACATGTAAACAAACATTATATTTTAACGATTTTTCGTTAATTTTAAATAAATCGAATAACAAGAGCTACTATTTCAAGTGTAATTTAGGTAGTTAGATTATAGAGACATGGATATAATACCAAAAATCAGTTTCCAAAGCATTACTCACGGTATAAACTTCTAACCCCAGACTACAGAAAGAGTCAATAAATTGGTGCTGGCAGGGCATATAAGGAATTTTGAAGAACATAGGAGTAATGGTACAAGTTCTTCAAGCTAGTGATATGGTATTCGCTAAACCTCCGTCCCGTTAATGCCATATAAAACAAATCTAAACGTAAGTACCTAGTCATGTCCGCGGCCACAGAAATATCCGACACGGGCCTATTCCCAGGCTAGGCCTGAATCTTTAAGCATAATCTTTTACGGTAGGAAAAATACTAACAGCGTATTGAACAATATTAGGTAAACAAAGCTTAAATATAATTTATTATAATGTTTTGTTTTGACATGTCACTTACGTTTTCTTTTCACCGTAGCTATCCATTTAGTTCTTTGATCCAATTTCCAGTGTGCTCTAAGAAACGCATAGAACGTGCAACGACTATTTATGCCATTATTTTTACAATTAACAACGAAACAACATTGATGCCCCATATAAAACATTAGACATTGTATTATATTTTATGAGTTTTGATAGATGACAACCACAATCAGTGTCGATTTTGACCACCGCAAGCACTGCGATCGCTTTGCTTACCCCCTCCATGCACTTCGCACGAAGCCAATAAGATAAGCCTATTAATCAGAAATGTGTATGCAATCTACATAACAATGCTACTCGTATGATTAACAGATTTTGTATTAAAACGACCAATGTAATGACATCCGCTTTCGACAGGAAATATTTATAATCGCCGGAAATTTGTTTGGTTTTAATTAGGAGTATCGGTTGCAGATTTATTTAGCTACTTATATGAAAATTGTCTAGTATACAGGATGTTTCATGATATCAGGACTACTGCCCACTCAGGACATGTTTATTGAGCAATTACCAGGGTATTTAAATTAAACAACCACATTTTTTTATACCACGTCGGTGGCAAACAGGTATACGGTCCGCCTTATAGAAAGCGGTCACCGTAACCTATGGACGCCTGCAACTCAAGGGATGTCACATGCGCGTTGCCGACCCATTAGAAACTCCACATCACACACACACACATTATTTCCATATCTTTTTACATGTTGGCGGAGACATGATCTCCAATCGTGAGCACCCTACCAGCATCATAAACCTACAGTTTCAGCATTAAGACGATACGGTAGGGGTCAATTCTCCATACAAACGCTCTCGACTATTTCCTCCCTGGTTTTTGAAGATAGAGCAATGATTTTTTCAACACAGATTGTTATTATTTTTATCTGTGTCGGACCGTTTTGATTTTTTTGATATTCTGCTTTTTAAAGACTCTAGAGCCAATGAAAAATTTCCAAAAACGGTCTTTTTCATTGTGGCGCAAAAAAAGGTGTGATACTCAAGATTGGTAACAATGAACCAAAAATGCTAAACGGTCCGACATAGATTATTTCATTGTTATTCAGATTCTCAAATTTCGTTCCGATTGATTAAGTTTTGAAGGAGGAAAGAGTCGAGAGCGGAACCTCGATTTTAAAGATTTTTTTGAAATATCTTTTGACTGAGTTGTTCTTAATGGACAATTTTTTTTCGATAAATGTAGTTAATAACACTTGTATATTTAACTAAAATTCCCAAGTTGAAAGGGGGGCTCCTTTCCATTTTAGCATTTTCGCTACCGTATCCTCTTAATAGTAGCGAATAAAACAACGTAACAAAAATATCGAAATAACTTTTCTAAATATAGATACTTAAATCTGTAGTAGATACACATCTCTTTTTGTTCAGCGGTTACAGAACGGTAGTTACTTCTTGAGCGTTGATTGGTCCGTTACTTTTAGTGCTGACTATACAACCTCTTCAATCGTTATGAAAATAGCTTTATTATTAAAATAGACTGTCAAACTTGAGTGACATATGTATTTTCAAAAGTAACGACTGGTTGACACACAGCGATTGAACAATCAAATTAATTTGACGACTAATTAAAGCGTCTAGTAGATAATAGGCTAGTTTCCTACTAGTCAAATCAGCTTCTTTTTATGAACTGTCAAAACGATTTGTTAATATGGAATTACTATGAAATACTGAGGAGTGACGTCACGGTCAATTCATTTACTTTATATCTTTCTCTTTGACTTATTAAATAGAAATTATGTTTAAAAATAACTACTGTCCATATTTTTCTTCTAATTATGTGGTGCTTTATTGCGTGCACTACATAAAATATTTTATTTTAAGTATAGGAAACTAGCCTATACAAAGATACATCTGGAAAAAAGGAGGGGAGTACTAGTGGGACAACCAGCAATGGGATACTAAAAGAGGCTAACAAAAAAACCAGATAGTGCAAGTACATACGCTTCTCTCAATGTAGAACTCACGGCACAAATCCGCGGATACTTCAGTCACCGGCAACACCCGCTTTTGCAGTTCTTGTAAGTCTGAAAGTCCACATGTACTTATTATTATAGTTTTATCTCAAACCAGGTTTATACATTTTTAGGCTAGATCCCACGATGAAGACGGATAGAAGATTATAGATTTTATTTTTTAACATATAGTACTTAGTAACACATTATAATTATAAGAAACTAGCTTTTACCCGCGGCTTCGCCCGCGTAATAAAAGTATTCTTATTGAAACGTTTACAAAAAATAAGATTTTCATTTGGATCCGTAGGTTTCTTTGTAGGTACATCTGTACGCGATTATTTCGATTAAGGTAAAGCGGGGCAATTCTCGACTGGGGGGCCATTGTAACTGATCTATTTGCTGTACGGTCCGGTTTTGGCTGACTGTAGGTTAACATATTACTATTGTTTTTAAAGAAATTCTTGCAATGATTGTAGAATTGTTACACAGCGACCACAGCGTAGGTAGTAGGTACGAATATGTATGTATTTTACCTATATAAATATTTATACTGGGGAAACTTCATACGACCCACATAGCCAGTATCTCGACGCTATGGTCGGTAGGGTAAAAAGTACTTCCTTGCATTATCGCTTAAATTTTTTTCCATTTTGCTTATACTTATTGCAAACGTAAACATATAAAAGGCAAGGAAAACAACGATCTTCTTACAGCACATTGAATGTAATAGTTATTACGGATGCAGGATACTCGCCGATGCCTACTTACTAATCCCTTCCCACTGAGCCACCTGCATTTTACACTGCCTAGATATCGATTGCCGACCGATTATTCCGACCCCAATCCCTATTCTTATCCCCGTCCCTATCTCTATCTTTGTCCCCGTCCCCGTCCCGTCCCTGTCCCCGTCCCTGCCCTATCCCTATCCCCGTCCCCGTCCCCTATTTTTATCCCTATTTCTATCCCTTTCCCTGTCCCTGTCCCTGTCCCTGTCCCTGTCCCTGTCCCTGTCCCTGTCCCTGTCCCTGTCCCTGTCCCTGTCCCTATCCCTATCCCGTTCCTGTCCCTGTCCCTGTCCCTGACCCTGTCCCTGTCCCTGTCCCTGTCCCTGTCCCTGTTCCTGTCCCTGTCCCTGGTCCTGTCCCTGTCCTTGCCCCTGTCAAATTATCATGCTAGGAGGTGAACTTTGAAAAATCCTTTCTTAGTGCTCCTCTAAGGAACTTCCGTGTCAATTTGGAATCTCTTGAACCAGAAGTAAAGATAAAAACTAAAGCTATACTTATGGCTATTTTGGATATTTTAACCCCATTGCACAACAACAGGGGAGAAAATTTCTTTTCCACCTCATTAGATTTTAAAATCGTTGTATTTATCGTGATCAGCGACCCGATAAACCATAAAAACGATACCCATATTGTGTTTTTGACTTTACCCCCTTTGCAGCCCTTTAGGGGTCAAATTTTCAAAAAACCTGAAACATGTATTTAGTCATATGTCTTTAGGCATCCTCCTGTGAAGTTTTGAATAAAATAGTCAAACTAATCTTGTTTCCCCATACAAACTTTGAACCCCCATTTCACCCTTTTAAGAGGAGAATTTTGAAAAATCCTTTCTTAGTGCTCCTCTAAGCCATATAAGGAATCTATGTGCCAAATTTGAAATCTCTAGGACCAGCAGTTTCGGCTGTGTGTTGATATGTCAATCAGTCAGTCAATATCTTCTTTTATATATTTAAACCCCATTTCACCACAACAGGGGAGAAGGTATTTCACTTCCGCCTCGTTAGATTTTAAAAACGTTGTATTTATCGTGATCAGCGACCCGATAAACCATAAAAACGATACCCATATTGTTTTTTTGACTTTATCACCCCCTTTTCACCCTTTTAGGGGTTAAATTTTCAAAAAACCTGAAACACGTATTCAGTCATATGTCTTAAGGAATCTTCCTGTGAAGTTTCGAATAAAATAGTCAAACTAATCTTGTTTCCCCATACAAACTTTGAACCCCCATTTGACCCCCTTAGGAGGTGAATTTTGGAAAATCCTTTCTTAGTGCTCCTCTACACTATATAAGGAACCTACGTGCCAAATTTTAAATCTCTAGGACCAGCGGTTTCGGCTGTGTGTTGATATGTCAGTCAGTCAGTCAATATCTTCTTTTATATATTTTTTTGATATTTAAACCCCATTGCACCACAACAGGGTAAATGGTATTTCACTTCCGCCTCGTTAGATTTTAAAAACGTTGTATTTATCGTGATCAGCGACCCGATAAACCATAAAAACGATATCCATATTGATTTTTTGACTTTATCACCCCCTTTTCACCCTTTTAGGGGTTAAATTTTCAAAAAACCTGAAACACGTATTCAGTCATATGTCTTAAGGAATCTTCCTGTGAAGTTTCGAATAAAATAGTCAAACTAATCTTGTTTCCCCATACAAACTTTGAACCCCCATTTGACCCCCTTAGGAGGTGAATTTTGGAAAATCCTTTCTTAGTGCTCCTCTACACTATATAAGGAACCTACGTGCCAAATTTGAAATCTCTAGGACCAGCGGTTTCGGCTGTGCGTTGATATGTCAGTCAGTCAGCTTCTTCTTTTATATATTTAGATGTAAAATTGACTGTAACTTGCTACACCCTCATCAGGGTCCATGAGAGACTGTAATATTATTTATAAAAACTGTATAAATACCATGGTTGCAATAAAGAATATTATTATTATTATAGAAGCATCAACGTTCTACTAGTACTTAATTACTTTATTTACTTATTCCAACTTATACGTTAAATTATTAGTAGTTGCGTATAAAGTGATGGTGTTTTGTATATTTAACATTAATCGTGTAAAAACGGTCAAGTAACAGGATGTACAACACAGCGTAGTCGCTTTAATAACGTATATTATCAGGTAGCCATTATAGAAATTAAATAAATAAAAAAACCCTTTTAAGAACTTACTGTCATCGAATTTTACTACCCAAAAATTCGGGTGACGAATCCGTTCGGGGGGCGGGCATATCGGTTGGAATATTTTACCTGAAATATTAAATTATTAAGTAAAAAAAAAATCATAATAAAAACACAACAAAAACACTTACACTATTAACACATGTGCTAATATTTAAAATCATAAATCTTGTTTCTTAGCATTATCTTTTAGTCTTCTTCGAATTACATTTTTAAATGAAGACTCATTTATTTTATTTTTGTAGAAGCCTATAATAATAGCTAGGAGAGGAATGAAAGTTAGGGATATGAATAAAGAACTTGACTGTACTTAAAATAAAATATTTTTCCCTCACTAGCTCGGAAACACGTGTTTTGTCCTTTAATACCAGCGGGTAAAAACGCATTTTATCCACTAGTGGGTAAAGTAATTTGACCTTGAATAAAGTCAAATAAACTGCTTTTAAATTGATAAAAGTAGATGAATCTAGTAATAAAGATGATTTACCACCTGTGGAACTGCTGGAAGCAGTGATAAACGCATTATTTGCGTTGTAGTTTCCTCGCTATAGTGAGGGGAAAAGTTTTGTGTTACACTCGGGTGCAAATGTATTTTACTTCTCGTGTGTTAAAAAACTCGCAAGTTCAGGATTCTGTTCTCGAACCACTCGCTTCGCTCGTGGTTCAACTATAGAATCCTTTCACTTGCTCGTTTTTCAATTCCACACTCGGCGTTCAAATACAACTTTGCCCCCTTGTATAACAAATAACTATTATACCATGCACGAAATAAAGCATGAAATAATTATAAGAAAAATATGGACAGAAGTTATTTTTAAATCCAATTTCTATTAATAAAGCAGGTAGAAATTTATAAAGTAACTGAGTTGACTGTGACGTCACGCAACTAGATTTCATATTAATTCCATATATTATTAACAAGTCGGTAAAATTAGTTTTGACAGTTCTTAAAAAAAAGCAGATTTGACTAGGAGGCAAAGTATCCTATACGCAATCACCACGGATGGGTAATTTTAAAAAGGTGCAGGAGAATTATTTTGAACCATATTCTCACGATTTCGCACTGGTTGCCTTAGATGTATGATTGCGATACTGTTGATTGTCTCGCTGTACTCGGGGTGCACGACGTAGTTGCGCACGCGCCGGCCGCCGCGCTCCCAGCCCTCGCCTAGTAGCACGCGCGCCTTTTGGCTGTAAAAAGTTCAGGACTGAGAAAACAGATCTCTGACTTAATTATTTAGGTGGCAGACAAGAATAAATAACCTCAACCAAATTTTGGTACCAAAAGAAGGCTGCAAATTTGAAAAATGTAGAGCTCATCATCGACGAGCCTTAAAAATTGATTAAGAATGTAGATGCGAAGGTTTAATTTCCATTGAAAATTTAAATTTCACGCCTTTTTTTGGTGCCAAGATTGTGCCTGTGCAACGCAACACAACCAAAGTAACCGATATAGCCCTCCGAATCGCTAAACTTAAGTGGCAGTGGGCGGGGCACATTGCACGTAGAACCGATGGCCGTTGGGGCGGAAAGGTTCTCGATTGGCGACCGCGTACCGGAAGGCGAAGCGTGGGTAGGCCCCCAACAAGGTGGACTGATGACCTGGTGAAGGTCGCAGGAGTCGGCTGGATGCGGGTGGCGCAGGACAGGTCATTGTGGCAATCTTTGGGGGAGACCTATGTCCAGCAGTGGACGTCTTTCGGCTGATATGATGAAGATTGTGCCTTGGTAAAATTTCATATGAAAATGTTTTTGTGTGAGATTGTAATAAAATTGAGGTTACCGAAAGGACAGCTTGGGCATGGGACCGATGTCGGCGGAGTTGGCTATAACGAACTCTACGTGTATGAGCACTACCGTCGTCACCGAGCGCGTATCTCCCATCCCACCGTCTGCAACCAACAAGCACCTCACAATAAAGGTAATTTCTAACATCCTAACATTCTGGTACTAATCTCTCTCTCTCTCTCTCTCTCTCTCTCTCTCTCTCTCTCTCTCTCTCTATCTCTCTCTCTCTCTCTCTCTTACATCCTCAGTTTTCTAGCACATGATGGCCTCGGGACCGCTGTCGCCGCGAGATAGATCCACGTCTTCTTCTAACTGTATTAATGACATAAGGACGGGTAGTCTATCTCGCGGCGACATCTCCCGCGGCCATCATGGTACAAATATTCGGACTTATTCGGAACCTCCACTTTCCGACTGTTTCTGTTTCTGAATAATAAAAAGTTCCAAATTCAAAATAAGAGGCACATTTGGCTAGCATCGTCAGTAAAACTATTGCTTGATAGAATTGTAGCGCTTGCATTGCAGCCGCTGGAAATAGGCAATAATACGGTATAAGTACCTATACCTATATTTTATTTTTAAAGAGTTGTCAGGTAGGTACCTAATAACATTGATGTCATATCTTCAACTCTTCGAGTTTTTCAATTTTAAGTAATAAAGTGTAATGAACGGTGTCACCTCGTTTCCATATTATCTGTCATCGTATATTATTAATTGCACCTAGAGAAGCTATATAATATAATACATACATAATATTATGTATATCACGTAAGGAGAGCATGACAAGTATTGACTTTATATCATGATTATAATTATCGAAATACCAACTAAGGCGACAAGGGGTATAAAAGTGACACTGATATGTACCTTCACCGTAATTTTATATGTATATGCTCCGCTTTTTATATTCCGTACAAGAATGCTTTAACAGCTGGAATATCACTTTTAAGGCCTCTCTATCACAACCTTTTCTGATCGTCAGCGTTTCTGTAGTCAGCGTCAGCACTTTGAAAAATCACGTCGCCGTCCAGTCCGGGTGCGCCAACTATTCGAACAGCAACTTTAGAAATGGCGACGCGCGAAAAACGCTAGTGGGTGGCGGTATGATACTAATATAGAAATACTTACAAAGCGAGTAGAATAAAATTCCAAGCCAGGGGTACTCGTAGTTTGGCACCGCGCCTTCCATTGTCTCAGTATTGTCCACGCCGCAGGTCACAGTGTCTAGTCTAACTGCAGCCCCTCTTCTCACTAAAAATTACAAGTTCTTGTAACAATACAATAAAAAAACATTTATTCGTGATAAACAAGATACAACACATATAAAACAATACAAGCACATTCAAAAGTTAACAGAATAATAATAATTAAAAAACAAAGAAAGAAACACATATCGATGAACTAGTTTACCACGAAATGGTCCCGTCTCAGCGTAATGCTAACCACAGGGTCAGCGCTGATCTTCCGGCGAGACCATTTGTGTGCCACGGACGCAAAAAAACTTTCGTCAAACCCTCCAATAGTGAAGGCAGAGGCTTTTTAGGGTTCCGTAGTCAACTAGGAACCCTTATAGTTTCGCCATGTCTGTCTGTCCGTCCGTCCGTCCGTCCGTCCGTCCGTCCGTCCGTCCGTCCGTCCGTCCGTCCGTCCGTCCGTCCGTCCGTCCGTCCGTCCGTCCGTCCGTCCGTCCGTCCATCCGTCCGTCCGTCCATCCGTCCGTCCGTCCGTCCGCGGATAATCTCAGTAACCGTAAGCACTAGAAAGCTGAAATTTGGTACCAATATGTATATCAATCACGCCAACAAAGTGCAAAAATAAAAAATGGAAAAAAATGTTTTATTAGGGTACCCCCCTACATGTAAAGTGGGGGCGGATATTTTTTTTCATTCCAACCCCAGCGTGTGATATATTGTTGGATAGGTATTTAAAAATGAAGAAGGGTTTACTAAGATTGTTTTTTGATAATATTAATATTTTCGGAAATAATCGCTTCTAAAGGAAAAAAAAGTGCGTCCCCCCCCCTCTAACTTTTGAACCCTATGTTCAAAAAATATGAAAAAAATCACAATAGTAGATCTTTATAAAACCTTTCTAGGAAAATTATTTTGAACTTGATAGGTTAAGTAGTTTTTGAGAAAAATACGGAAAACTACGGAACCCTACACTGAGCGTGGCCCGACACGCTCTTGGCCGGTTTTTTTACATGACGTTTTAGAATACGCTCGTAGTACCTAAACAAATTTTTGCCACCGAGTGGGACACAAAATTTTCAACACAGGTGACTTTATTCACAAAATTTTCAAAATTCGAGGAAAATATTTACATCAAATTAAATCGAATCCATCAATTTATGTATGTTAGTTATGATTCAAAACCACCATTTGAAAGTAGATTCTAACAGCTAGGTTAGGTCCTCAAGCTAAAACTCTCGTGGATAAAATGGTTTTGAAGAATCAAGAGAGCCTTTACCAGTTAGTGTGGTGCAAAAAAAAATACATTCCAAAAAATATTACTTATTTAATTAAGTACTTACTGTTAAAATAAAAAATAAGCGTAAACAGTTCCTTCCATATCATGACTCTTATGATATAAGATATTTTTTTATTTAACTACCTACTTAAATAAAGACACAACACTACTCTCACCCAAATAGTATGCTAATCGAAACTGGAAATAAAATCAAGGTATCGTTCATAAACAGTGCAATTTTCGGATACTATCGAATGTTATGGAAACTAGAGACATCGGAATGTTTGAAATAAAACATGTTGGGGTTAGATGTCACATTGGCTCCACTAATAAAGAATAAACGGCAATTTTTTAAATAGTTTTAAGGCGATACAGGAGGGGTCAATTCTCCATACAAACGCTCTCGACTATTTCCTTCCTGGTTTTTGAAGAGAGAGCAATGATTTTTTCAACACAGATTATTATTATTTTTATCTGTGTCGGACCGTTTTGATTTTTTAGATATTTTTATTTTTAAAGACGCTAGAGCCAACGAAAAATTTCTAAAAACGGCCTTTTTCATTATGGCGCAAAAAAAGGTGTGATACTCATGATTGGTACCTAATAATTAGCCAAAAAAACTAAACAGTCCGACACAGACTATTTCATTGTTCTTCAGATTCTCAAATTTCGTTCCGATTGAGTAAGATTTGAAGGAGGAAACAGTCGAGAGCGAAACCTCGATTTTAAAGATTTTTTCGCAATATCTTTTAACTGATTTGTTCTTAATGGACAATTTTTTTTCGATAAATCTAGTTAGTAAACACTAGTATATTTAACTAAAATTACGAAATTGAAAGGAGCCCCCCTTTCCATTTCAGCATTTTCGCTCCTGTATCGTCTTAAAGATGCCGATCGTTCTTACATGGTAGTTATTCCATCGCTCTTCCGTATTAGTGCGAGAAAGACAGAGACAGTTGAGTTTCGCTAACGATTGGCAGCCAGTACAAACCTAACGCTTTATGGGTACATAACGCCAGGAGTCATATAATGGAAATCACAATAAATGCACATAGAAACAGCTGAACCAAAAACCATAAGAGGCGCACTGCACTCAGCAACAATGCACTTGGTAAGTTGGCAGGCCTCACTCTGACTTCAGCGTTTTAGTGAATACTTTTCCAGGGATGTGCCGTTCAGCATCGTTTTTCATCAGTGGCATATCACCATATATAACTAGTCACCTTTATGTAGTCAACCAATTGGAACCCTAGGCCACTCTACAACCATGTCAAAATGACAAGCAGTGAGAAATTTCTTACAATCTGATTTATAACGTCACTGTGACACAGTTCTACAGTGGCCTAGGGTTCCAATTGGTTGACTGTACAGTTTTGGACGTTAAACTCGTTTTTAACCGACTTCAAAAAAGGAGGAGGTTCTCAATTCGACTGAATGTTTTTTTTTTTTTTTGTATGTATGTTACTCGACATCTCCGAGAATCGTGGATCGATTTTAAACATTTTTTTTTGATCGGACGGGTATAAGCCCGAGATGGTCCCATTGGGACCAAGTCAGGGTTTGATGATGGGATCTTGGAGAAATCGAGGGAACTCCTCAAATGTTATAGGCACATGTTAGGTTTTTAGTGTATTTTTCAAAGGTACACCAGTATTTACGCCTGACGGTAGTAATTTTATGTGGCTGAGCTGATGATGGAAGGTCAACTCCTCAATGGTTAGGAGAGTTAAAGGATAATTCTTTCACTACTGTACATATATTCGGACTGATACATATAATATCACTAGGAACCACTAAAAATCAACAAATAAATAAACTTTTTAACAAAAAATAAAACCGCCTTCATAAATAAGCGCGTTACAAAACACGGAGAAACTAAAAAGCCAAAAATAATAAACCTTTGAATTCAGATTTCTTATCGTATTGCAATAATCTAAACATCCAAATTATAAACAAATCAATTATTTTTGAAGGCGGGGCCAGCCTGCGCATGGTTGGGAGGGGCAAACAGGTCTGGTACCGACTTCAAAAATAATTGATTTGTTTATAATTTGGATGTTTAGATTATTGCAATACGATAAGAAATCTGAATTCAAAGGTTTATTATTTTTGGCTTTTTAGTTTCTCCGTGTTTTGTAACGCGCTTATTTATGAAGGCGGTTTTATTTTTTGTTAAAAAGTTTATTCTACGTCAGTTATTTTATTTGTGATTTACAAGGTCTCTTGCATACATCTTTGAAACCCTAAATCCGTGTTAAAATCCAGTAAACGGTGTGTATATACTATTCCATGAAAGGTCATTCACCCCCAATTCTACCACCATACGTATGAATAATACAATATTACATAACATAACATATGCAAATGAACCCTAATCCATATCGAAACGAGACCCATAACATACATATCTGTTGCGTTGTGGTTTCATTATTAGTGTCACACTATCAATAATCATCTAATCATCATCAGCTCATCTAGAAATTGTATTAAGTACACGCCCCGCGCAATATTTGCCACACTCTGTGTAATTGGCATGAAATAGAATATTTATGACACACGGATGTGATTGGATTTAGCTGGGCCAAATATGACTGCGGTCGCTTGAACATGGCGCGATATGCCGATTGATGCATAAATGGAACGAGTAGTTTTGGCGCGGCATTTGGCGGTATTGGAACACATTTAATCTATATCCATATCATAAGCTTTATAATATACTAGCTTTTGCCCACGGCTTCGCTCGCGTTAGAAAGAGACAAAGTACCCTTCTCCATGCCTTCAACTATCTCCACTAAAAAATCACGTCAATTCGTCGCTTCGTTTTGCCTTGAAAGACGGATGAACAAACGGACACAAACACTTTCCCATTTATAATATTAGTATGGATTAAAAACCGTGAAACCCTCGCAATGCTCAAGATTCCACATTCACTTACTCGCACGGGTATCTATACTAGCAGCACGTGTGGTTAAATAACAACTTTGAAAACCAATAACTATCAATTTTAAAGCCAACTACACAGTGTACACACATGTAAACTTGTAATAAATAAATAGGTAAATACTGTACAGTTGAGTTCAGTTACATAATTATACCATAAATAGTTACACAAACATAAATATTTGAACACGACTCTCATATTAAGAGGATCAAAGGTGTAACTAAAACCGACTGTAATCATTCTGAAATATAATTGTTTTTATTATTCAATAAGAAGTGTAGGTATATTTTAAACTTCATCTGCATAAACTATTAAACAACTTATATCTATGTAGTTAAAAAAATAGAAATTACAAAACTGATTTTATTAATCAAGATAAAATGTTGTTATACCCCGTACGGCGTACACAGATGTCTGTAAAATATGAATAGCTAAATACCTACTCGTATTTGATTTACGAGCATTTCATATTAGACACACTTTGGCACTCTATGCATTAAATTTTAGCCAAAAACTCTCAATGTTTCAAACTTTGGAACCTCTCACAACTTAAACTTATGATCCATTAGCGAAAATTCTCTGTTTGAAATGATTACTTAAATTATGCTGGTAGAAAATTCTGCGGAATTTTGTATAAAATGTTAAGCAACTTTGAAAAATGCCACAGAGACAATTTATTAATTATAGTGAGCTTTTGCAGCGGTTTCATTTTCTAGGGGTTTGTCTTTAATTATCTAACTTAATAATAGTCAGACTATTTTAATGAGTATTCAAAATATATAATAAGATATGATATTTAAAGGAAAAAAAGACGAATTAAATAATGAATCATATAACATTTTTGCGGTATTTGTGGTCGAAACATGTCGGCCACGTGGGCCCAGCTCGCGTCGGCTGTACCACATGACACGCCCGCGACAGTCATTCAACTTTTGTTGACAAACTATCGGACGTCAAGCTTACCTCAGTAATTAAGAAACAGTAATCAAGCTTACCTCATCGGCAGGCATCGTAATTTTTCCAGCAATTTTGGTGCAGCGTTGTCGCGTTAAAGTAATAAATATACTTATATATGTCCGAAGCCAGCTGGAAACGTTAATTACTATTAATAACAGTAAAATCAGCCTTAATTCATTATTTACTGAAAAGACATTTATGAATTCCTTTATTTCTAGCATGCTGCACCGAAATTGCATGAAAAGTTACCATACTTATGTCATTGCTCATCAGAACCTATTTGAATAATCATTCTACCGATATACCTATATTACCGGCAGGCATGTACAGGATTAAACCACATTCTGCTAATTAGACCTCTAATTATGTCGGTTATTTCTGGACATCATACACACAAGTGTTCACTACTACAAACAGACAGCAGGTCGCCTTTTATAGAGTAGCGTAGACATGTTTGCAACTGATTGCATTCAATTGGACCTCTGTAAACTGTTAGTTACCCTTACCCTTTTATTCATAAGTATGATCCTGATTAGTCCTATTGTGTTTTCTCCCTTTCTCTCAAATGTATAAGTCAACGTGACAGAAAAAGACTAACGTTATACTTACTTAACAAGACATTATTAGTGAGATGACTCAGTTCAGAAGGCGATTCTGGAGAAGAAAAGATCCAGAGAATGGGAACAGTCTGATTCACATGAAGACTAAACAAAATTGCGTACGAAGTTGCCAAGTTTACCGCAAAGCGAACTGTAGCTAACAGCCAGGCATTGCAAGATGTTTCCTTTGTATATATTTAAGACATTTGCAGCTCGAGACAAAGACAAAGACGATATAGCTAGCCTTATATAGTCTTGATAGTCTTTCTGCTTAGCCTCGAGGTTGACTGGTAGAGAATGCCTTAAAGCATTAAGTCCGCCTTTTTGTACTGCAAGATTTTTCTTTTGTGCAATAAAGATTAAATAAATAAATAAATAGCTAAAATATTCCTTTGTGATTCTATTGACAACGATTGTTTTAATATATTTAGTAGCTATCCCATTTACGAGTAACTTTGATGAAAGTTACAAGTAGGTAGGTATCTGATTGAGTTGGAAATCAAAAGTGTGCGTGGTCGTTTTCGGCGAATGAGAGTTCTAAAAGTTCGGGGCGAACTACTAGTTAAGTTAAACTTAGTAATTCAATCTTGACTACTGAAAAATGGGCTATGTATAGCACCGTGCATTAGCAATTGCTAATGCACGGTGCTATCACAAACCACATATATAAATCTATAATCTCTGGTGCTATACAAAAAACTATATAAAATATCGCTAATTAGCGATATTTTTATCCAACCAGCAAGCGTGCATTGAAACACCGCAAAACTAGTATCTACGATTTACTTAACATCATCCAAAAATATCAGCGCCTGAACTGATTCACAATCTGGCCCGAAGTATAAATTCTTGGTTAATCATAATTCCAGCCTAATGAAGATTACAGAAAAAAAACCTGCTCGTTAAAAGCCAAATTACCCATAGCTATTTTGAACCTCTTAATTACAACGGGTATTGTTCAGCTTCCGGTTCAGTTCTGTTAAAAGCATTAATTTACCCCGAAGCGAGAACCTATAAATAATTAAAAAGTGCTTTAAAAGTTACTCGACTACACCTCGAGTTAAGGTGATTCTCAAAATTTTCGATTATTGCGATCTGAATAAGCCTTTTAGTAGACAGGTTCTTTAGGAAAATCGTGAAACTAATAAAGTGACGTTTACTTAAAACTTGTATTTACAGACACGCTCGGCTATCAAAATCGCTGCTAATTTCGCTTGGTCCGGCTTTTATACGACTTTTTGTTTGAAATTAATAGACGATTTCAGTATAAAAAAAAATGTGAACGTCAGAACGTCAACGCTCAGCATCTCCCGAGGATGTCTCATACGGAGGCGAAATACGTGCCGAGATTTATATACCTCTATTTGGTGATGTTTCTTTACTTTTAAGGTAGGTGGATGGGCGAAACATTAATTTTACGAATTAGGAAGGTTATTAGGTACTTTTATTCAAATCAATTAAAGCGCATATTTTATTCAGAGGCGTGAACTTCTCTCTCACTGCACCCACATTTGCGAATTTCTGTTTTGCCCTAAGGTTGGCTGGTAGAGCATGCCTTAAGGCAGTAAGTCCGCCATTTGTACTTTTTTTTCAATTGTGCAATAAAGAAACTGACTGACTGACATATCAACGCACAGCCGAAACCGCTGGTCCTAAAGATTTCAAATTTGGCACGTAGGTTCCTTATAAGGTGTAGAGGAGCACTAAGAAAGGATTTTTCAAAATTCACCTCCTAAGTGGGTCCAAAGTTTAAATGGAAAAACAAGATTACATACGCGGGCGAAGCCGCGGGAATAAGCTAGTAAATAAATAAAACTTCTATTAGGTACCTATCTACAAACTCCGTTGTAAGTTGATCATTCCGAATTAACATATTAAGGTGTTTATTGGAACTAAGTTTCTTACCTGACGGCTGATGGATGGGGGTTTTGGCCAAAAGAAGTGTAGGGGAAAACCCGCCACGATCTTAACTTAGTTCCACCACTTTGATTGTGAATATAAATCAGAAAAAATGTAAATAAGTCTAAAGGTAAAGCATGAGGATGAGGAAGATAATGTTGGATCGGGATTCCTTCTCGGACTTGGCGGATGGTGGCTAAGCGGAAAAGTGTGAGACTTTCCGCTATCATCACCCTTTCTTAACTTCATTCAGACTAGACTCCAACTGAATGGACTACAATACTCAAGCATATTTACTTGTAAATTACAAAACCGTGAGCTTAATTCCCATTCCACTATAACATGTATATTATTTATATAACTGTTCTAAAAAAATACACATGTTCTAATAATTATGGCATAGGTCTGTCGGAAAAACAGTAATGATTCAATAAACATTGACATGTATTGTGAAAATTGTAATAGAATTTTAAGTGTTGTATTAATCTGCCATTATTTCCTTTGAAGTAACATTATTGAAATTTATTGTGATTGTAACTTAAATAATTTAATTTTTTTCTTTTTAGTTAAGATATGCATGCGTTTAGCTTAATAATCGCACAACAAAATTTTGTACACCCGCATAGTGGGTAAAACATAGAATAGCGCTGCCATTAATGTATTTATCACCTTTTCTGTAACCTATGTTTAACAAAATAAAGAATTGATTGATTGATTGATTGATAAAATTGATTAGCTTTAAACTAACGGAGCCAAATACGTGTTGTAAATAATAAGCAAAATAAGTACAGCCCGTGAGATTTTAAAAAATAATCAAATAAAAGTTACGCAAATTAATATAGACTTATATAGTTCGGATAAGTGGCCAATTTTATTAAAATAACAAAGGACCGTGGGTGGAACTAAGCCAAGTTTCCTCAATATTTCAAATTGAATTTCTCTAACCTTAAGTACGTCCAAACCGACAGCAAAATGATTGGATTGAGGTTACAATACGACATCCTTTTAAAAGCTTGAGAGGTTCAATGATCTAGTTACGGTAATTCGTTAACGAAAGTTCCACGCGATCTCATTCGGGGCTGGATATCACGCAAAAACTACAAAATTAACTAAGGTACTCGGAACGGAATAAACAGGAAAATAAGGTTTTCCTGAAGCAGTAAGTCCATTTCCAGCCACACGACTACAGTTGCACCACAGTATAATAAAGAGTACCTACTATCGTACAGTATGGCCACTCCTGCTCCCCGCTGGAAGTGCCGCCCATCCCCTCTCGGTTACCTCACAGTTACCGCCTGTCAAAAACGCGAACAGTCGGCCTGTCATATTTCACTCATACAAGCATAATACGCGTGCACCTACACGAGCTTAGACTGTGTGCTAGGAACGCGCCTCTTTCATATATTTGATCGCCAGTGTCCGAAGTGTGGTTGCACGACAGTAGCTGGGCGGACTGCAGCTGCACGATTACAGATGCACTGTTACAGCGCATGACGTATAACGTTTGTCAGTATCTTGTCAATGTCAACGTCAAGGCGAAAAATCACGTGTCAAATCTTTGATAGTTTCCGTAAGCAATATCAGGTCTGAAAATATTTACGTTTAGTTAGAAAATTTTACGTTACTGGAGAGGCTCTTTCAAAAACCAGCAAGTCAAAGGATATAATTAAATTAACGAATATAAACATCAGATGTCAGCCGTCTTGTTGCGAGCTGCGAAAGCCTTTTAGTTACGCCCTCCTGCTAACTATCGTCTATGGAGCTAGTACATCAAAATGAGAATGTGTAAATGAAAACTCTTTGCGTTTAAACACACTTTTTTAATTAATTAATATGTGAGTACCCGATCGTTTATTTCGCTTTTGTTATGTTTTTAATCGTTCACTCTCCGGGAAATTTCGCAGATATTTGTACGCAAATAAAGCTATTTTCATCTGTTGCATGTAAAGTAAAGTAAAGTACAAAGTTTTACACGCAGGCAATATCCGGTGGACTGCAAACTAGGCTAGGCCTGTATAAAACCGTGTGGAGCCCCTTAAGCGACATACGCATACGCAGCATATGCTCTTACGGTAGATGTCGCTACAGGTCCCATTGACAAATATGCTGAAAAACTTGGTTAAAATCTTAGTGGCTTAGATGGCATAGCGCTGTAACATGGATCCAGTGGCGTGGAGTTCAGGTCTCACTTAAGGCATTAATTTTCCACTTTTAAATCTATACTAAGATTATAAATGGGAAAGTGTGTGTGTATCTGTTCGTTTGTCCGTCTTTCACGGCAAAACGAAGCGATGAATAGACGTGATTTTTTGAGCGTAGAAAGTTGAAGGGATGGAGAGTGACTTAGGCTACTTTTTGTCTCTTTCTACCGCGAGCGAAACCGTGGGCAAAAGCTAGTTTATAATAAGTATTTATTGTCTGCAATAATCAATGAAGAGGCACACTGACATTTTATCCCGTCAGGCGGCGCCTGTGCAAGCGCCTAGACATGTCACAGTCATTCATATGTGAGGGAGAAAAAAAAAATCTTCGCGCTCTCACATACGAAATTCTTTATCTGTGCAATGGACTAATAAGGTGGCGACATCTGCCATAACCTTTGAGTGTGCCTCCTCATTCTGGCCGGGAAAGAGCAATTTGTGTTGTCTCTTGATCTGTCGAGTCATATTTGATGTTGATTTTGTGGGACGGAAAACGGTCCGTCACAGTGACAGACTGACATGTCGACAGGGTATCATCCCTAGTACGCACAAAGTACAAGACGATAAACAAAACAAAGTGCGAGTAGTTCTAAGAACTTTTGCAGATGTCGGGAGAATCAGTGACATTAGAAATTCCAAAGTTAGGCACGCCACAACAACAGGCAGGCAACAGACAGTCTTAAAATTCATAATCTTAAAAAAAGACTTGTACACAATCTGTCAGATCAGTCTGAAAATTCATAATCTTAAAAACCAAGAGCGTGTGTGGACAGTCGCGTAATTGTATAGAAATCCGTGCGCTCGATCTGATGTTTGTAAGTTAGGCAGTACATTAAATTCGCCAGGCAGTTTGGTTCATTTTTCATAATCAAAAAATGTGTCAGATTGTATGATCATCTTAAGACTGTGGACAGTCTGTTGCCGTCGCTCGATCTGAAAGATTAGGATTTTTTCAGATTATGAATTTTAAGACTGTCTGTTGCCGTCCTTAATGTTATGGTGGATTAAAATAGCCGCACGTGGCTAGCGAGCCGCGTAGACTCAAAAACATTCTGATTGCGCAATTTACGTTTAACCTACAGTCTCATTAACCAAATTAGGCGCGGTAACGGCGCCGTAACCTAATTCCAGGAGTCAATCAGCAAGCCCGTAACGTTCTGTGGTTACATTTGTGAGGGTGGCAGGTAAACGTGCAATTAACGAACAGACTTTAGCCATGAGTATTTCAAATACAGGGTGAGACCTGTAACAAAAGCAAAAAATTAAACTGTAAGTACTACACTATACTCCTTAAACTGACCAACATTTGTTCAGCGACTTTTAAAAATTATGAAGGTTTTTTTTTTCTTTATTTGCTTCAATATACGCCATTATGTCATTGACGTTGTCCGTTATACTTTAGACTTAACAGAATTCGCAATATATAGCCTATTAGAAAAAACTTTCAATTGTGATAATTTGATAAAAATCAAAGTTTAAGTATAAGTTATTTTTAAAAGTCACTGAACAAATGTTGGTCAGTATATTAAGGAGTAGATATAGCATTCAGTTTAATTTTTTGCTTTTGTTACATGGCCCACACGGTAAACATATGTACCTATTTCAGATTATAAAATGTATGTACATAGCAGTATTTCTACTTGATTATAATTATAACGCATTAAACGCATATAATTGCGTATCGTAGTTCTTTCTCTCTATCACTCTTCCGTCTTGATGTCCACAGTCATACAGTGGCTATGGATCTCAGAACAATGTCTCCTTAGCTACAGGCCCAGGATTCTTCGAAAAGTAAAATAGGAATTCAAGAAAATGATAGACGGAGGAAATAGGACTTTAGCTCGTATGAAAGACTTCGTTGAAACTTATGAAAGGAATTGAAGTAGGTAAGTTTAGTTTGTTATTTAGTTTTATTTATAGGTTTAATTTTATTCATAGGTTTAGTTTAGTTTTCATGTTATTGTTTTAGGTATTACTAGTTTATATGGTTTTGTGTTTAATTTAATATTTAATAAATATAGTGTTAAGGAATTGATATTATGAAAATAATAGATTCCAAGGAAAATTAAACGCCAAGTCTTCGACATTCAGTTGACTCGTGTTCCGTTTCATATTACATTCTTTCAATATTACAGTTTTGAAAAGTCTCCTTTCAATTCTTGTATTTCATTTTGTTAGTTGTACATCAGTAAATTGTTTACTGATGTTGGCAAATTAAATAGAATATCTTTCCCATCACGGAACAATGGTATTCCGGACCTTTGGGAGGCGTGCGCGGGGCCGAAGCCAACGCGTAGAGGCCCTTTCGACACTTTAATTAAATGTAAGGGGTACACCGAGCGGATGTTGCCCTTGCCCGTATCATGGGACACACGCAGAGGCAACACCCGCCAGGGTGTAAGGACTATTTGAGAGTTAATGGAATCTAAAATGAACTGGTCTATTTTGATGAAAGTGATGGACTAAATACTGGGCTATGGATAAAAAACCGGACGCCTGCCTAATAAAACGGTATCCAATTTTATTTCCGGCAGACGGTGACTCATCCCCACAAGATGGGCCCCCACAAAAAGTGACATCCAAGATGGCTCAAGGGCAACACCGGTGTGAGAACTCAAGGGTGTCGAGAGGTGTACACCGCTTTCTGCCCAGTGGCTGTTAAGCCACTGTACCAACTCGCATCTTATGCAAATTTAATATAATTAGAAATAGAATATTATTATTATACAGCTGTTTACCACGTCATCATATTTCAAGACTAAATTGCCATTATCAACTTTTCCAAAGTTCGTCTAGTTTTAGAGTTATAATTTTTTTGCCGAAATCTACATTAAATCATAAAACTTTTGCACTCTTTTTGTCTTCAGACATGCGTGGTTAAAATATTTCGGGTCCCTCATGTTACACCCTTATATTTGAAAGCGTTCATTGAGATTACATTTAGAATATCATCAATATATTGATTTAGACTAACACGATTTGCACTCATAATTTTAGAACAAAACGGGACTTAATCGCGTAAACACTTACATTTATATTAGGCCCGACGTTTCGAACATCACATTATGTTCGTGGTCACGGGTAGACTGGCGAGGAATTGCATCAACATCTTCTAGCCGCGCGAGTTTCTCGAACTACCCGCACTTGTTCTTGATTATTCACTTTTGCGCTAGGGTTGTCACTTTGCCTACACACAACACTCACGACATCAGCCGGTGTGTCAAATTATTAGAATATCATCCCTGCAATTATTATCTAACTCCGGTTGGTTCGGGAAGAAATGTGTATAAGAGCAGTGAAACGTCCCACTTTGTCAGTTACAATGAGAGCGAGATTTGAATGTAACGTGGCACGTTTTGCTGAAAAATGACACAAATTTTGTTTATCACTTGGGAAGTCAGCTAAATCCTCGCCAAGCTTCAAAATGCCACTTCCTGAATCACTGAATATTTTACACTTGCAAATATTTCAATTTAAAATATTCCGCTTCCTCGTGCATTCGCTATCAACCCTAGTTAGACAACAACTTTGACCCGTTGAAAAACAAATACCTATAATTTCTTTCTCTTATAACATGGGACTCATTTTAAAGTCTTTAAATATGTGTACCTAGCTGCGAAAATCCATGGAGAAATTATGAAGGAATCCATTGATAAATTCACCATGTACTTTTGCAGCTCACTGTACAATACGCGATGCAATAACTTAAAGAGTAACATCGGACTTCTCGTATAAACTGCGTCATAATGCGCAAAGCCTGCCAGGCCACATAGGTAGGTGTTATCATATAATTGAAAACCATTAATTCCATTATATCTCAGTTCAAACAAATCTGGATACCGCGATTTCAAACGTGTTTGTAACCGTAATTTTAATCGTACTTTAACCGCACTGTGACACTTGCACGAATTAGCAACTCAAATCCCTTTCGGCATCACAAACTTATCCCAAACTGTCACAACCAGTAACTATAGTCATTATTACAACGGTGCAAGAACTTTTTTACAGCACAAATAAGTTGGCTCATCTTTACATTCGCCAACGTTTGCACATTTGTTTTTGTATTCTGTAAAAAAATACTCTGTGGCATAGGAATAAGGGAGTTTACAACTGCAGAACAAGATTGGCAGATGCAAACTAACCGATACGTGAGGAGTTGGTAGGACGCAAAAACGGGAAAAAATGCTTGCTTTTTAAAATCTTTGCAGTATAGATTACATTCCACTAGAAACTAAAAGGATAGTACACACAAAGGATAGTGTCACAGTTTGTTAAGCCACAAATGGCTTGCGAAATTCGTCTACTTGAAATAAATTTATGTTTAAATTTTAAAGATATTTAATTATTAACGACTAAAAAGTATAAAATAAATTTATAGTTTAAAAAACACTAGAAAAAGCCAAAAATAAATTATGGATCGTTCAAGTTGTCTCTATTTCTGGGATGAAGAGTAAACTATGTGCTTTTAATTATAATATTTGATTGTAAAAGCGTGGGGCGCTGTAACAAGAAAAAAAATTGTATAACTTGCTGAGAAATCAAGTTAAGCTATGTTACGAGAGGCAGTTTACACAGATGGGCGCGCTTACTGGACTTTCAGCACGACTGCAGCGCCCCACGCTTTTACAATCAAATATTATAATTAAAAGCACATAGTTTACTCTTCATCCCAGAAATAGAGACAACTTGAACGATCCATAATTTATTTTTGACTTTTACGTGCATTTATAAAAGCGTGTTTTTCTAGTGTTTTTTAAACTATAAATTTATTATATTCTAAATGCGTAATCTACGTGCACGTTATCTCGTTTCAGCGTCATTTGATTTTGTATGGTATTGTTTGTTATGTGTTAAGTCAGTGGCATCTCGGCAATCTCAACTTGCCTTTGACGCTCATACGTAATACTGAAAATTTCTAGGAAACCCACAGAAAAATCACAATAGGAAGGATGACGTTTATTTTATGGAAATTTTACTTTTTGGAATTATTAAGGTGCATTTTTTTGTTGTGTGATTCAGGTATGCAGAGCAGTTATGTGCGGCGTATGCATAAAGGTATGAAATATTTATTATACAAGCCAGAAGCAATTATTAAATTAAATAAACGATTTTTTTTTAAATTAAATATTTGAGTAAAAACAATTCTTCGTTTTTCGAACCTTTTTTTTATTTGAACGAAAAGGGTCAGATAGCACAGATTTTATTTTTATTTAATCTTTATTGCACAAAATAAAACAGCGTACAAAAGGCGAACTTAATGCCGTAAGGCATTCTCTACCAGTCAACCATTGGGCAAAGCAGAAAAGTTGTAGGCGGTGCAAAACGTGATTAAAACAAGATAATTTGGTACTTTTAGGACACAATATATACAACCATAAATAATACATAATATATAAACATACACAAAATACATACATAATATTAATACAAATACATGTAAAATACATAATTATACATAATATGAAATCAGATGAAACTCACGAATCAATGGCAACAACAACTTTCATCACCTGCCAGCAAAATACTTATTTAGAGCTTTATTAAAAGTAAACCTGCTCGGACACTGCCTAATTTTGACAGGGAGACTATTCCAAAGCCGAGCTGCCTGAACAGAAAAGGAATAGGACATGTAACCTGTTCATAGACAGAGAAAGATTACCAGAAAAGTGAAGTTGACGAACACGAGAGACACCGTAGTAGTGGAAGAAAGACTTGAGATATTCGGGAGACTGAGGTTCATTAATAACAGAAAAGAGAAAACAGAGCATGCGAATGTTGCGACGTATACGAATAGGAAACCAACCGAGCTTAGGCGATACGAGGAGATATGGTCGTATTTACGGAGACAGAAGACAAAACGAATACAATTATTCAGTAAACGATCCAACTTGTTCAGGAGCTCTTCGTTCAAATCCGGATAGCAGACATCGTCGATTATAGGTAAAATTAATGTTTGTACTAATAATATTTTAGTTTTAATAGGTAAAAAGTGCTTATGTCTGTTTAACGCATGAAGAGAACCGGTAACTTTACGACTTATTTCCGCAACTTGAGTCTTCCAACCCAGGCTGCTATCCAGGAAGACGCCTAAGTCTTTTATACTTTGGCTGTAGGGAATGGGCGTTCCGTTAAACTGTACAGGAGGTGTAAATTCGACTTTAGGAAGCTGTCGAGCGCCGCCTATGATAATGGCCTGACACTTGGAAGGGTTGACAAATAAACCGAACCTCTCAGACCAACGCTGGATATGCAGGAGGTCCAGATTCAATTTGTCAACAGTGGCAGCAAGGTCGGCAACGGTACAGTGGTCATAGAGCTGCAGGTCGTCAGCGTAAAGATGGTACGAGCTGCGAAGATCTGGCGTGATAAAATTAACGAAGATTGAGAATAATAGGGGTGACAGAATACCTCCTTGAGGGACACCGGTTGCTAAGTCACACCAATCTGATAGAGTCCGATCGACTCGTACACCTTGCTGACGTCCACGGAGATACGCCGAAAACCAATTTAAGGCACTAGGCGACACATTGAGGTACTCAAGCAAGGCAAGGAGAATTTCATGATCGACAGTGTTGAAAACGTTAGAGAAATCGACAAGGACGAGCACTGTAACCATTTGATTCTCCATACCACGCCTGATATCCTCAGTAACCTTAAGCAGGGCGGTGCAAGTACTATGCCCCGGACGAAAACCTGATTGAAAGGGGCTCAAAATATTGTGCGAGAAAATAAACCTGGACAGTTGTTTATGAGCCACTGCTTCAGTGATTTTCGACAGAAAAGGAAGTATAGAAATGGGACAAAACTGGTTGACTAAAGATGGATTATTAGTTTTCGGAAGAGGTATGACAAAGGCTGTACGCCAAAGTGTTGGAAATTCACCGTTAGAAAGCGAGGTGTTGATAATATGGGTCAGCACGGGAAGTACGCAGTCGAGGACGGACACTATTATATACCTTCCGATATCATCGCAGCCAACCGCCTTGGATTTGATGGCCTTAATGATAGCCCTAACCCCCAATTGAGTAGTAGGTGAGAAACAGAACGGGACAGAGTCAATAGAAGGTAAGGCTAAAATTTCGAAAAGGGTGTTAATTTTAGTATTACCATCGACGGAGCGGGCGGATGAGAAGTGCCTGTTTAGGTCTGAGAGAGAGAAAGAAGCATTATCAAGTGTATTTGTGGTTTTGCCCAGGCCAAGAGATTTTAAGAACTTCCAAACATGACATTGATCAACTTACTTATTAAAAATAATTATGTTTTTATAATGTTAAGTGGATATTATTTACTATTGATGAATTTTGCGTTTATTTACTTTTTAACCGCCTTCCAAATCTCAAAGGAAGGGGTTATCAAGTCGTCTGTATGTTTTTTTTATTTTTTATTTTTTTTTAATGTTTGTTCCTCGATATCTCCGTCGTTACTAGACCGATTTTGAAAATTTTTTTATTGATTGAATGTATATGCATACAGATTGGTCCCATTTTTCTCAGAACCCAGTTCTGATGATGGGATCCTGGAGAAATCGAGGAAACTCCTCAAATCTGAAAGGCATACATATGGTGATTTTTGTGTTTTTAAAGGAACAGCATGCATTTACGTACGGAACAGTGACATTTCGTGCAGTGGAACTCCTGATGATGGTCAGAATGGAACTCCTCAAATCTGAACGGCACACTTATAGTGACTTTGGTATTTTTATAAGAACCGCATGCACTTACGTCCAGAACAGTGATATTTGGTGCAGTGCAATTGCTGATGATGGTCAGAACGGAACTCCTCAAATCTGAACGGCACACTTTTGGTGACTTTGGTATTTTTATAAGAACAGCATGCACTTACGTCCAGAACAGTGACATTTGGTGCAGTGGAACTGCTGATGAAGAGTGAGCCGCCCCTGGTTAGAGTTCCGTTCTGATAATCATTCTCATCTGTAAGTACTTCAGAATCATCCAGATTTCAAAATTGGTTCAGAAATGACGGAGATATCGAATAACAAACATTAAAAAATATACAGACGTATTGATAACATAATCCAACATTTGAAAGTACATATTTATCACCAGAACCCCAAAGGAAGACGGTTTTTTTTTCTTAAAAATTTTTACGTCATAATATCCATAAAATGGCGAATCGATCTTGACGCCTTCCTGAAGAAGAGAAGTCATGGAGAGCCAGAGGAGAGGCCTAAGGCCCAGCAGTGGGACACTCAAACAGGCTAATAAAAAACATTAACTATTGATAACATAATCCAACATTTGAAAGTACATATTTATCACCAGAACCCCAAAGGAAGGCGGTTTTTTTTTCTTAAAAATTATTACGTCATAATATCCATAAAATGGCGAATCGATCTTGACGCCTTCCTGAAGAAGAGAAGTCATGGAGAGCTAGAGGAGAGGCCTAAGGCCCAGCAGTGGGACACTCAAACAGGCTAATAAAAAACATTAACTAAGACTAAGCATAAGACTAAATATACTCGTAGATAGGTAGCTATTTAACTTACATCTAAAATGACCTATTTCGAGATCATGAGATATTTTGTATCAGGTGCCGTAGCCGAATGGCTTTTCTGCGACGCGAAACGAAAACGAAACGCCGCGAAAGGTAGTCTAGCACTGTCGCGCCAATACGCAAGAGCGATAGAGATAGATAGTGAGCATTTGTGCCATTCGGCTACGTTCCCTGATACGGTACGTTGGTACAAGAAGGTCACCGGCTCTTCGTCGGTCAGTTCAGTATCTACGTACTTTAAAATATACATTTTATAGATTTATCACAGTAGATGGATGGATACTTACGTAATGGAATGACTATACTCGTTTATGTGACAAAGTTAAAGTTAGTTTTTTTTTTTAATAAATGGCTCTATTTCGCCAGTGTGAAGGTGATATGAGCTAATATTAATTAGTGATTTTGGTACGGTAAGTACGACAGTGTACGTTGAGTTAGCACTTGTAAATTGATAGCTAGATTTTACAAGTCGTGGACTACCGGCCGTTGACGACAAAAAAGAGACTAAAAGCGTTTCGAGATTAATTCTTCATCAGCTTCTCACTACAACATTAGTTTACTGCATAATAAGCTATCGATATTACACTTTAAGCCACATTATGAGCAAAAGATAAAGAATTCACGAGACGAGACCGCTAAGATGGCGCTCGAACCGGAAGTCCGACAAAGTTAAATAAAAAGCGTTAACACTATAATTACTCAATACTACAGTAAACAATACTTTTACAACGTATGTAACTCAAGATTCCAAGCTCGGTGTCAAATTGCAAACAAACTGTAAACAAGAATTTGCAAACTTTGAGAACGTTTGAACGTGACACATGTGAATTATTAACATAACAGCCGCCTTCGTAATATATTATATAATATTTACGTTTCAACCCCTTAGGAGTTTAGGCATAAATCAATAGAGGCCCGCTTTGATATTCCTCTTGCATACTGAGCAGAAAGCGTTCGACTCACGCCAAGCAATAGAAAAATCCAAGTTACTGTTTTAGGACATAATTAATTGAAGAGGTTCGAGTCTCATACTGTAAGTACATTTTAAATTGATAAATTAATAAAAAATAAATTTCTAAATATTGCTTAGTTTTTAACCACCGCCCAAAATCTCAAGGAGGTGGTTTTCAATTCGTCTGCATTTTTAACCGCCTTCCAAATCTCAAGGGAAGGGGTTCTCAATTCGTCTGTATTTTTTTTAATGTTTGTTCCTCGATATCTACGTCGTTACTGGACTGATTTTGAATTTTTTTTTTTATTGAATGTATATGCATACAGATTGGTCCCATTTTTATCAGAACCCAGTTCTGATGATGGGATCCTGGAGAAATCGAGGAAACTTCAAATCTGAAAGGCATACATATGGTGATTTTTGTGTTTATATAATAACAGCATGCATTTACGTACGGAACAGTGACATTTGGTGCAGTGGAACTGCTGATGATGATCAGAACGGAACTCCTCAAATCTGAACGGCACACTTTATAGTGACTTTCGTATTTTTATAAGAACAGCGTGCATTTAAGTTCAGAACAGAGACATTTATTTGTTAGGAGATTTGTTCTCTTTGTTATGCTTACATATTGAGTTTTCAAGTCAAATTTTGTCAAGCTCGATTTCTTATAATCGGATATTGGATTCATGAGGAATTGAGGAAGCTCCTCAAACCTTAACGGTATACGTATATTCATTTGTGTTTCCATCAAATTTTAATAATCAAAGATTTACATTAAAAGCAGTTTTAAAAAAATACCTACACATTTCTACATAATCCAATATTCACAAGTACCTTTCACCAGAACCCCAAAAAGCAGCGATTTTTTTTCTTAAAAATTTTATAATTTAACTCATATAAATACTAATCCATACTAATATCTTTTGTTTGTCATAAAAACAACGAATTGACTATTTTTTATTAAAGGGATGGAGAGTGCCATGGGCTACTTTTTGTCTCTTTCTAACACGAGCGAACCCGCGGGCTAAAGCTAGTATCTTCATAAAAACAATGACTATTTTATTTAAGCTTGTATAATAAACTAACTTTGAAATAAAATGTTCAATTTGGTAATGAGACTGAAAACTTTTGTTTTAAAATCTGTATAAGATCTCTCTTCGTTCTGTTCGTAACGCAAGCACGTAGGTAATCAAACTTTAGTACGCGAAGATTTAACTGTGAAACTTCAATGTTTGAAATCTTCCTCAAGCAATGCTCAGTACGAGTAATGAATAGTCGTTAAACAAATAAAAGAAGATCCGTTTCTTTTCATCACATGTTACTAGGTTATAAAAAGTTAGGTGACATTCCAAACCAAAGATATATATAACTAGCTAAGAATATGGCCCAAATCGTCAAAACTGAGGTTCAAAAGTTTGAAGCCTGTGTCAAGAGATGGCAGTTTATGCACTGTATTACACATTTTACAATAACTCTATATAATACTCGATCCTCTTTGTTCCAAACACATCATTTCGGATATAGTAAAATTAGGTAAAAATGCATTGACCCCCAAACGCCTTGTTCCAGATCTGTCCAGACAATTTAAACTGTAATTAACAGATTGAAGGTTATTAATTCAGTAATAAATTTTTGACAACGGCAATCCAGGGGTTAAGGGTGATTTTATGTGGAATTTGACAGTTGACAGCCCACTAACCTTGAGTTAAGCGGGTGGTGCAAGAGGCCCTTAGCCCATATGTGCCCAACACATATATTTTTTCCCCTATTTTTCAAGGTGACAACCTCATTCTCCTACTTATTTTAATGAGTAGCAGCGTGTTTTTAGCAGTGGGTCGAAAACGACCCTATGGGCATATATGGGTTAAAATGATTTCGTGATACACATTACATGCGATGACAAGCGCTAAAAATGGTGAGGGTAGGAGATGTGACGTAATAAAGTCGGCAGTAGAAAGAAAAACACATTCGTTGTTGAACCACCGGTCACAGGCTTTTCAAGCTAGATAGGTAGGTACGTTAAGACAGACTGGGCGTCAAATAGTTTAAAAGAGGGGTCAGAAGTGGATCCAAATGCGTGTCTAGTAACATCATCACATCATATCACATTTTTGAACTTTGCTTGACGCGCTGTCGCCGTGTCTGTCCTTCAGGCAAGATTCAATAAATTAATTATCTACTCTGTATTCATTTCAACTTACTTATTTTTAATTAAATCCGTCGTACCAGTAAATCTATGCGATGGCCTTTAAATAATCTATTTTTAATTAGCACAGGCGAGATTGAGAGCGAAAGGTTTAAAAGGTGGACAGGCAGAAAAAGGCAAGGCAAGTAATAAAGAAAGACATAAACGAAGTACATTTACAATATAAGTGTTTAAATTACCTACATACTCATGCGGGTATTTGTGCGCTATGATGCCCATAAACATGTTTTTTTTTTCGTAACGAATAAGAGACGAATTACCATCATACAAATGGATAAGTATTGGGTTGGCACAAAAGTAATGACACACTCTACAAAACTCTATACATTTCCTTTCTTAAGTTAATTGTTTTCGATAATATTCTAGTATGTTGTAGAACATTCTAGGTACTTCTAATGTGAGGATATATAAAGCCGCCCTCGTGATTGGTTTAGTTAGATTGAAATAAAATGGACTAGCGACAAGTTCGAACACTTTACTTATACGAGTACTTGTTAGGCCACAGTGCGCGTGCTGCGGCTGACAATATCAACACTGCATTGGGCGCTGGAAGAACAAGCCATGCCACGGTGTCCAGATGGTTTGACCGTTTTAAATCAGGAGACAGGAGCCTTGAAAGTCAGTCACGCTCAGGGCGACCAACCTGCATTCAATGATGACGATTTACGCCGCGAACTACAGTCGAATCCTGATGCTACTACTCGTGAATTAGCGGAAGCACTTAACTGCAGTCACCACGCTGTGGAATACCATCTGCATGAGCTTGGGTATCGAAAAGTTTTGGCTCGATGGGTACCGCACATCCTTACCGACGCCAGTCGTGCAGTCCGTGTCGCCATCTGTCAATCACTTTTGCTGCGACCCCGACGTAAAGAGTTTTTGACTGATCTGGTTACGGGAGATGAATCATGGATTTATTATGAGAACGATACACGTCGTGCTTTTTGGCTGCCTCGAGAAGAAACGCCACCAACTCAACATAAGCCGAGTCAAAAGAACCGCTTAAAAGTTTTGCTTTGTTGTTTCTGGGACTCGCAAGGCATGCTGTTTCATGAACTATTACACAATGAAACTGTAAACGCTAACAAATATTCAACACAGCTCACCGAACTATCTTCTGCTATCAAGAAAAAACGACGAAGACGAGCCACTGTAATTTTACTTTCATTTGTTTAGAGCCCTGAAACGACATTTGCGGAGTAAACAATTCAATGATTTCCATGATGTACAGGTGGAGTTGAACAACTTTTTCGAGGCACAGCCATCAGAGTTCTGGGCGAAAGGCATCCAAACTTTGCCGGATCGTTGGCAAGAAGTCATAGATGCTAATGGTGATTACATCATCGACTAAGCTTTTTGTATTGTAATAATAATAAAAAATATAAAACGTAAACCAAGTGTCTCATTACTTTTGTGCCAACCCAATATGTACTTATGTAGGCATGTTGTCATGACAGGTCCTGGTTTCAAAACTTAGCCCGAAAACGGGCGATAAGCATAAGGCATAATAAGGATCGCGCTCGTGTAGAGACAGAGACTAATTCTAGTTTTATTTGTGACAGATGTGGTAGGTTATGCCGATCACGAATCGGGTTATATAGCCACAAGCGCCGCTGTCGCTAGATCAAAGATGCTGCTTAAATCATCTGTAAAGATGTACAAGGCCTGATGATGATGATGTCATTACCTTGTTAAATACTTGCTTGCAATTGAAATTCCCTACTTTACAAATTAAAAGCCCACCAGAGCAAGCTAATTCTGCAGTATGCACTTGCATACACATTGCGGAATGCATTTCCTAATGTAGTTCCAACAAAAAGCTACGAGTCTTTGAAAACGGGATGGCAAAGCAAACTTCAGTCTCTCAGCACCTCTACCGGTAGTTTCTGATGTTTTAAAATAGGTAATAGGTACTTATTTTAGGAACGTTTAATAATGCAGGTACGTTAGGCACCGAAAAGGTATGGTAATTAGTTAATAACTGCCTGTAAGCGTTAAAGTATGACTTTTGAGGTCACAGTGAATGACTTTTATTATGGGACCATAATAGCTATAATCTCAAAAAATGGTTGCTTCATGCTTCATACATTCCGATTGACTTGATGCCGCTCATTTCTAAGGAACAGCCAAATTTTATGACCTCAAAAGAGTCAAAAGTCACTTTGAAAAAAATGGCTGGCCCTTCTTATTCCACCCAATAGAACACTATGAAATAGATAGTGTGTTAGCATTTAATTGATATTACGCTGTCCTTTCGAATAAGTCTAAAAATATTTCGCGACCAACAACAATATAAAAATAGAAAAAAAAATACTTCGTTAGGCAATCGTCGTTGTGTATAATGTATCAAAGGTTGTTTGGCTTTGAAGGAGGTATTAGGTCCATTGGATTTACATTATATCGTAAACTGCTGACACAAAACAAATAAAAATAGTAGTAGAAACTCAAATATGGCTGAAGGGGCAACCCTATTTCAATTTCAACTGACCCGCGCTCCTCACACGGCACTTTATTTTCCCCGTGCCAACCCTACGTGGTACAAGTCGAGTAAACAAATGGTATGATTTAGTGAACTTATTTAATTTATACAATTAGGGAACAAATCAAATTATTTTATTGAATATTTTTTGATTTGTTCTTTTTTTTTCTTTCGTGTATGATATCTATTTAAATTTATTATTTAAAGTAATAGGTTCAGCATCAAAAATAGCGGATCAGACAACGCTTGCAGAAGTAACTATTCTGCAACCGCTAAAAAAAGAGATGTGTATACCAAGGATGATTTAGGTACATAGGATTTACAATCTTCATACTAAGAATCGTACCTCAATTATCTAGCGCCACCTATTAAATACTATCATAACTACACTGATGATACCTACATTTTTTTTAATATGTATTGACGTGATATGATATTAAAATAAAGCAAAATGTCATAGTATGATTTATAACAAGTAAAAACACGCAAAAATATTTGGGTAAAATATGATTTTGCCCACTCCCAGACTGCGAAACAGCGCCATCTAGTTTTAAGCCTAAAAGGCCCATAAATTTCAGGGGTACGTTTTTTTGTATGGGCTTTGTCAGTCCCGTATTAAATCGCCGTTGGTCTATACAAGTCTATACATAGAAAAAAAAATTCAGACCGCGAACTGTCAGATTCATTAATATGTAGAAAAGTTATTCGGGATGTCAAATACTTTTGGTCCGTTATTTCATCCGGTGCTATTGCTGCTGATTGTGCTATAAGAGCTTAACCTACCTAGTCCGATATAATATTTGAAGATTTCGAATCGGCCGTCAACTTTGTTACCTATACATAGTATTTATTTAAACTTTATTGCACAGTCCAAAAAAAGTACAAATGGCGGACCTAATGCTAGCAGGCATTTTCTACCAGTCAACCATGGGAGATCGTGTATATTTTTTTGTTTTTTACACATAAACGAGAGTGTGATAAAGTTGTCATATACCCATAAACATTGTTGGCAATTACACAGCCGCCATAACCTCCTGAGCAGACGTGTAGGGTGGCGAGGTTGGACAGTAGGCTACCGTCTATCTGTCTATTCATCTTCAAGATTTTTACTAACAAACTAGGAATTAAAATTTTAATCTAGGAATTGAGTGAACAGGCATCTTCTGGGCGAGCTCACTCCATCGTAGGCCACGTCTTTGCCTTCGGCTTGTCTTTGGCCAAGAGTAAGCCATTTATAATAACAAAAAAAAAATCTTACAATTTTAGTAATTTCTACAAAACAGAGTACGCACATTATTTTCATAACCACAAAACCGCTAATACTTGCACCTTCCACCATCTCGCCAAGTGTGAAATAAGAATTTATTATTGGGCCGCTCAGCTGCGTCCTACTATTGGTTTATCGTCGTGGGATGGATACGGCCCTGCGCTGATACATGGAACCCTTTTCACTTTTAAAGCTGAACACGTATATTTTTATTATTGCTTCATTATTCTATGTCCGACTCAAATTAATGGACTGAGGAAAACTAAAGTGAAGTAGCTGTAAGTTTTGCTGGCGATTTGGTTAAGTAGGTACTTAGCTATAAAGATACATTGATTGTCTGAAATATCAGAAAAATTGGAAGCTAAGGGTCCCCTCACATCTAGCGTCTCGCGAGCGTCGCGTCGGGCCAACTGTATGGGTAAAGCCTGACGCCGCGTCGACGCGGCGTCTTTTTCCATACAGTTGGCCCGACGCGACGCTCGCGAGACGCTAGATGTGGGGGGACCCTTAGCGCCATCTAGCTGAGCGTACCCCAAAGGTGTAACGCCATCTAGGCCACCGTACCTTTTTCTGTATGGTACGGAGGTAAGTTTTTTTCTTAAACTTTATCTGTCTATACGGAGTTATATATGTCTTTGCCATACACTAACAAGAAATCGGACAAGCGAGATAAATAATATCGTAGCAAATATCTTCCAAAAATGTCTTAAACAAAAGTCCGTACAGAGGAAACTCTTGTAATCTGCATTTGCATAACGCAACATTGCACAAACAGCCCCGCCGTCGTTGGCTTTTTCTTCAGTTTTTATTAAATTTAAGTCGTCTTTGTGCTTCTCAGTTGTCGCCAAGTTTTATTTGAGTTTCGACGAAATTAGAATGTCTGAGTGCAATGGCTTCTTTGGTCGGGGAGGTAATTCTACTTGGGTTGCTATTTCCTTTTTGCAACGATCTCTAAGTAGCTTTGTTACCTACTCGATTTGGACTCGTTTAGATGATCCCTAGAGCCACTTACGAAGACCAAATCTGACTGATTTGGTTTGTCAACATAAAATTAAGAGGTATATTTTTCTAAATATCACAGAATCCATACATAGGTATATCGAAACATTTACCTAACACACGTTATTATGAAGCTAGTTTTTCTAAGACTACAAAAAACATGAAAAAAAATAATAATTATATCAAATAATTCTCAATAATTAAGCAGTCTCCCATTGTATAACTTTGAAATGAGCTATTATTAGGAAGAATGGCACAAAATACCAGATGTTCTACTGAGATTACGATCGGTGTTGTTCCGTGGCGTATTGTAGTTATTTCTATCTATCGCTTTTACGTATCGGTGTGACAAGGCCAGTTGTTTATCGTTCGCCACGGAGCGTGAACGATTGTACTATTGGCTAGAGGCCCAGGACACTCTATCTTGCCATTATCAAAGGCAATAGTCGCATATATTTTACACAAATTCATTGTAACTACCACATTGCACACTCCCGAAATTTTACCTAATATTTCCAGTATATACTTATCGCTGTGAAAAAAAGCATTTACAATACATGATACGTATTCTGAGAACACATCCCTTCAGTTCAGCTGAAAAACTCCTAAAGGAATTCGCTCTTTCTCGAGTGGGATTTGAAAAGTGATTTGTCAAAATTTCGCTTATGCAAATCCGTTGGCGACAGCTGGGCTCGAAGCTCCGAATATATATGACGTTCTTAACTACAAGGTACCGCATTGCCGTTTACCATAAGGACGGAATTTGATCGTATATTTATAAGAATTACCTGTTAGAGCGTCTTTATGCTTAAGCGACAATTTGGAACCTTTTGCTCGAGAACGGCACGTATTTCCTCGTCGAGATAAAATAGGCTCGCAAATATGCCGCAGTTTGTGCTGCCGATCTGTTTCGCAAATATTGTACAATATTTTTCACTTAGGCTCTAAAACTGCTTCCGCACTACGGATTATTTTCTTATATGTAAATGTAATAGTGCGCGAATATTTGCAATGGATTTAACGTGAAATACGCCGATTTTAGAGATGGCGTTAACGTTATGCAACATCGTCTATCAATCAGGATAATTGCTTAAACAGGCTTAATGTAATGTGAAAGCGAGGAACATTTCTCCCTATGATACAATTATCTACCCGTATGGACCTTAGTTGGTAAGTTTTAGTCAAAGACCATATAAATCATGCTTGGTTTTAGTGGACATTTTCCGCAAGTCGACAACCATTGCGTGATCGTATTGATCTTAACCCGAATTTGTTTTTTCAAAGTTCGAGACATGACCCAATCCGCCGCCAAAGATTGCAAAACTCCGAAAATTTTGTTACTTTTGGTCACCCAAGCAAAAAAATATTTAATTTAATATGTGAGTGGAAAATTGTGGTCTCCCCGTTATCCGACTACATTTTAAACTAATAATATCTTGTTTAAACTACTAAAACACCTCTAATAAAATTAGAAACGCATGAATCCATACTAATCCATCCATCCATACTATCCATCCATCCATACTAATATTATAAATGCGAAAGTAACTCTGTCTGTCTGTCTGTTACGCTTTCCCGCTTAAACCACGCAACCGATTTTGATGAAATTTGGAACAGACAATCTTTAGACCCTGAGACAGAACATAGGCTACTTTTTATTTCGAAAAAAAGGGATGAAGGGGTTGAAAAAGAGGTTGAAAGTTTGTATGGGATTTCTTAATTTTAAATGATAAAACCATGAAACTTTATATTTTAGCACTTGATAAGAAATCATTAAACATATATTTAAAGTCACATACAGGTCGAACGCGATTAATTAACATTATTTTTACCTTTAAAATACTAATATTATAAATGCGAAAGTAACTCTGTCTGTCTGTCTGTTACGCTTTCCCGCTTAAACCACGCAACCGATTTTGATGAAATTTGGAACAGACAATCTTTAGACCCTGAGACAGAACATAGGCTACTTTTTATTTCGAAAAAAAGGGATGAAGGGGTTGAAAAAGAGGTTGAAAGTTTGTATGGGATTTCTTAATTTTAAATGATAAAACCATGAAACTTTATATTTTAGCACTTGATAAGAAATCATTAAACATATATTTAAAGTCACATACAGGTCGAACGCGATTAATTAACATTATTTTTACCTTTAAAATAAACATGGTGGGAAATAAACATTAACTAAAAGCGGGTAGATTATATTTATTTGTCTACCCCGAACATTTATATAAATTAATATCGGGTAGTTTTGTGTTGTTTACATCTCCGGTGACATTTTGCTGGGACGTCAGTCTTCCGCGACCACGGCCAGTGCAACCTGGCCGAAACGTTGGGAAAAAAGGTAAAAATAATGTTAATTAATCGCGTTCGACCTGTATGTGACTTTAAATATGTGTACAAAGCGCGAGAACTTAAAGTGTTATATCATTAAACATCTTGATAAGGGATATTAGGGATAGGGATAGCGATAGCGATAGGGAAAGCGATAGGGATAGGGATAGCGATAGGGATAGCGATAGGGATAGCGATAGGGATAGCGATAGCGATAGCGATACGGATACGGATAATATGGGTATCGTTAGCGGGATACGGATAATCGGTCGGCGGTCTCTTACAATCAATGTGCTCTAAGACGATCGTTGTTTGCTTGCTTGAAGATTACGTTTGCGATAAGTATAAGCAAAATGTAAAAAATTGTAAGGGATAATAGAAAAAAGTACTTTTTACCCACCGATCATAGTGTCGAAATACGGGCTATGTGGGATGTTTATAAAGGTTTCCCCAGCGTATATAGAATTACCTACGCTGTGGTCGATGTGTAATATTTCTACAATCATTGCAAGCAAAAGTATTATGTGCAATCGAAATAATCGCAGATAAATATACCTACAGAGAAACCTACGGTCCCAACGGATCCAAATGAAAATCTTAATGAATACTTTTATTACGCGGGCGAAGCCGCGGGTAAAAGCTAGTAAGTAATAATTATAAATTAGCTCCAGTATTTATTTTCTTCAAAAGTATAACTCGTTTCCAGTAACACAAAGTAATTATGCCTTTCATTCTTTCTGTTAAGGCTTTAATTAAATTCTTTTCTCAATTCTTTCATTCATTTGAAAAGACAATGACAGTATTCAGGACTTTTTTTGTTTTAGGCAATTTTGTGATTTTTATTCTAATGAAGAAATGAATAAAATCATAGGTCCTATAGACTCGAATTTACGACCGATTGAGGACACTGTTGTTGATCACATTTATTGAACTGAGCTACGGTAGCGATCACGATATACTAACGTGAGAGAAATATTTATTTGAAAACAACTTACGTGAGTACATACGTATTTAGGTATATAAATATTTGGGTATGTCTCACGAAAGTTTAACTTCTAAATATAGGTAAATCAGAACCTAATCAAACATAAATGTACCACCAAATATTAGTAAAGTTATTTTAAGTAAATTCACAGATTCTCGTGAGATTTGAAGAGTAACAAAAGCATATTTTTTTATTATTTTTTGAAAGTTTTCCACTTTAAGCGCAATCTCTAAAGAGTATTGTTACCAAATGTACTCAAGATGAGGGAGGTAAAGTAACTCGAGATTTTTATTCATTTAAGTCACGTATTGTCATAAAAACTACTAGTAAAATTTACAAAAACCTAAGGTATCAGTGTAGAAAATTAGAATAGAGAGATTTTCGTTTGAAAGTAAACATAAAGTAAGATGAATCAAGCATTTACAATGAACAGGGTTTTATGCCAATGAAGGCTACGTACGTACGTACGCAATTTTTAAATTCAATTTCCTTAATTATTCACTGAGGTGCGGAAAAGGTAGGAAAAGGTAAATAAGGGTAAGCTCGCTTCAAATTCGTAGTCTTACTGAAATCATTACACGAAATAAAAGATGCGCGCAAACATTAGCAATATTTGTCTCACATTTACTACACGTAGCGTTTTTCCACTTCCCTTGTCTACGTTAATACATTAACATTACAATTGATGGCCCTAACCTATCCTGAAACTGACTGTCCTTTCGCATTAATTAACAACAAAGTTTGGAAGCCGCTAATTCGTCAATAGTGATCGTGAGTTCGGTGCTGCGACCTAAAAGTTGTCCGGAATCGTACTGGTAATTAATTATTAAGAACCACGGCCATATTTAATCCGGTGAAAGGGTTGGCGATGCCCTGATGACTATCAGAGGGTTATTTGTTAAAAATAGTAAGGGTTGATTGAGCCTTCCTACCCATTATAAAGGTTTAACCAAATTCTAAATGAAGTCCTACTAGTGTACCACACTTGTGTGATAAACCTTATGGCGTCTGTGCGTCCCTATCGCATTTACAAATATTGCGAAAAGGACTTTTTCAGTACAGATGGTGTTTTTTTTACGCACTAGTGCGAGAAGTGGTTCATTATATGCCAGGTCGAAACATCGGAGGCTCATCTGTACTGAAAAACGTCGTACGATACACGTGCGAAAAGGAAATTCGTAACTCGTGTCGATTTAAAACACTCCCTTCGGTCGTGTTTTAATTTATCGCCACTCGTTTCGAACTTCCTTTTTTACGCACTTGTATCGTAATGTACTATATCATGCGACCGTGCTCGCAAGCAAGGTCAGTATGAGAATGTAAAAGTAAGACAGATATGAACATATATACTAAATACATATTAGTTTTACCTATTTCTCACTGCGGTAGCACTGCGTACTTCTCCAAAATGCTGACGGATCAAATCCATTATACAGTTTTTAAATAATAAATCAAAATCAGATTTCCAATTGAACTTCAAACTGGCTAAGGCATCATATTTATTTTGTTTCCTGGATTAGGTATGTTTTAAAGCACTTTTGAGTGTGTTATTTGAAATGTAAGTAATATAATTTTGTGAAATCTAGATGTAATGAAGAATTTTATTTATTTAGAAATACATTACAGTACCTACATAATTTTACTTGAAAAATTTATTTTTGACTTAGTAGTACATTGTGATACGAAATGTATTGCACTTAGATAATAATTATTTACAAAAAGATAGTTACAAATATTACAAATACGTATCAAAGCATCAACAAAACAGGGAAATTTATGAAGTGGAGGAAGGATTGGGTAGGGCTGCGCCATCATTTAAGCCAAAGAAGTTTTTGAACGTGTTAAATTTGTATCGCGTACTCCGGATACACATGCTTGATACGAAATTTATTGTATTTGTATGTATTTGTCTAACTTTAAATATTTGATATTCAATATAAGTTGCAGTTAAAATAAATTCAAAAAGAAAATAAATATATTCGTAGATACTTAGACTACATACTCTACAACTATAGGCACATAATAAATCTATTCTGTTATAATGAACATCGCAATCCATCTCATCCTTTATAATACATCTTGCCTCTGCACCGTTTTGATAGCTAAAATATACAGTGTTATCCTCTGTAATTGCACGTCGCTCCAACAGACAACTGAAACACCACAGAACTGCTTAGAAGGAACCCCGATGCTATTAATGTGAGACTTAAGACAGTCTGTCTTTGAAAGATACAACTACTTACAGAGTCGATTAGTATCGAGTAGTATATTCTTAATGACTGGGATGGTTACTATGTTCTGTTACCAGAGTTATGACTCATAGGGGAAGGTTCTGATCATTGGACCACTTCAATATTTCAAAATCTAATCGTGCTAGATGGAATCCAGTAAGGTACAAGGTGACCTTAGGCCTCACCTTGAGCAACCCCGTAACCATGCCGTAACCTCAGTCGCGCCTCGTTTCCCGGAAAAGAGTGACGCGTCCAAGTGTGTTTCGAGCGCTGTTGGAGTTAAATTACGCGAAGGAATAAAATCACGAAAGTATAAATACATTGACAATTGAATTTGTGTGTTGACATAATAATGCTTAAATATTTGTTACTGAGCAAATTTAAAACAAAAGTGTCCAGGCATTTGTTTTCTCTATTTTTTATTATATCTTTATTTGTGATGTGATACCTAGTTGCTATTAATGGACCACCTGTGGGTTCTATCATCGGACCGGTCCAATAATGGCAACTTTTTTTAGTATTATTCACCGGTGCACAAATAGACAATATGTAAGAAAAAACTAGTAAATATGAAAATAATATATAAATATTTTAATTATAAAATTTGTAAAAAAAAAAATTACATAAAAAAAATCACGATTTCCATAAGTTTTCTTGATTGGACCATTGGTCTAAGTCCATTGGTGGCTACTTTGTGGTCTAATGAAGGCGACTCTGGTCCAAAGAAGGCAACAGCTTATGAAAACCTTTTCACGAATTTTCTCTAAATTTTTTTTTTTTTTTTATTGTGAATAAGGTAATTTATAAATAGATGTCAAGAATTAAAACTTCTCAAACTAGTTTTATTTTTTGATATAAAATCTATGAATTATAGAGCAGCGAAGTTAAGTGGTCCAATGATAGCAACCTTCCCCTAAACTATAGTAAACAGTTTTGAAAGATATTGTATATATGATTTGGAAGCTCATTTTATACTGACAAAAGTACACAAGAACCGATCTAAAAATTTAATCAAGTATTTGCATAATTATTTGTAAACTCTGAATTGCTCATCAGATTCGTACACGAGGGCAAATTATGAAAATTGCACTTCATAAGAATTACACTTTTTATTCAATTATACAGTTATAAAGTTAGTTTTTATTAAAGCTATATATTACACCATGGTTTATGATAATTATGATCGCCAACTTTTTTTCAAAGAAGTCTGTGCTTCAAATATTATTTTTCTTGAAAATTTCGTGTTCTGTCGTCGATCATCCGACTTATATAAATATGCAATTATAGCAATCAAAACCTATACCTATATATTATATTAATATGGTACGCTCAAATATTTGTGTTTAATAGGTTTTCAAACCATAAATATTTCTTTAGTTTTGTGTCAAAAGTTTAGTAATTGAAATTAGTAACCAACAAAGTATGGTAATAATGTAGGTAGTTAAGTATTAAGTATAATAAAATAGCAAATAAATGTATCTTCCCACGCTGTATAATATGTCATCAACGGTTGAAAACAAGTCACTATCGATAGACCTTATTTTCGTATGTATAATATTGATATAAATTATAGACTAGCAGTTGCTATTACGATAGACAAATCTGGGTACGTAGCCGAATGGCACAAACGCTCACAAAACGAAACGCTAGTAGATATCTATCTCTGTCGCTCGTGCGTATTGGCGTGACAAAGCCAGACTACCTTTCGCGGCGTTTCGTTTTCGTTTCACGTCGCAGAAATGCCATTCGGCTACGGCACCAGAACTTTTATTTCAATATTTATTAAACTTGTATTAAAGATAGGTTACTGTAACTATCTTCATAGCTACCCCGCTACTAAGGTGGAATTACTGGTGTCTAGGGTTGTTATTCCAATTTATGTCCTTGTCTAACGGATTAAGACCCAAAGTCGCAATTAGTCTCTTAATCCTGATGCCACGAATCATTGGACTAAGCAGATTTGGGTGGAAAATAATTAAGCTATTTACTAATAAGTTAATGCTACCTTGCAACTGGAATACGTTATGTAGCAAAGTTGCGAATACAAACTGTTTAAATTAATAGCCGCTCACTCGGTTTTACCTCGAAATCTAGATACCTAGGTTTAACAAAACGACACAGAAAGTTGCCAACCAAAATTTAACTCGCTGTCAGTTTTGTGTTGACAATTAAGCATGAAATTTCAATAAAAATATTGTTTTTGTGTTAATTACATAAACTATAAGCGATAATCTACATTTAGAACGTGAAGAAAGTTGATTTTTAGACAGATTCTATACTTAATTTTCTTCACAAAACTGACAGTGAGTTAACTTTTTGTTAACAACTGTCATTAATTTTGAGTCCCAATTTCTGAAAATGCACAGTGCCTTTGATTATGCATACTTATTATACTATGTATAAATAGCACTTCAGGTTCATATTAAATGTCATACTCATATCGTATTACAGAAAACCAGATTATGTCGCAGCGACATACACTACCAGTCTTATGTCAGTAGTACAATTAGTAAAATTCATGAAATTATGTATGTATGTATGTATAAGCTTTATTGTACATAAAGGAAACAAAAGAGACACAGTTACAGAGTCAGTAATATACAATGTAAGCGAAATTATTTTTACAAATCTTTTACTAAGAGTAGTCCTTTGCAGAAGTTGTAAATTTGAAGTGGATTATGAAATATGGATACCTGACATGCACGACTGAGGATCCACCTTTAACCGAATGTAACTATTGAGTGCCTACTTTTAAAAATTATTGGTTGAATTTACAATCGTTTGAGAACTTTTACTAAAGACTGATACATTCAAAAGCTCGAAATTCCTACTTGGACCCTCAATGTACTGTTGTTACAGTTACAGTCTAGCAATCTTCGGTTGAAAAACAGCTAACAAAAGAACTAATTAACTTTTTATCTTAAAAGAAACGAAACAAGATTAAGATTATCTGTTATCTCGTCTGCGTCGGAATGATAAATCCGTGAAAAAAAATGAATTTATGAAACAAACTGCAATAGTCGTAAACCAGAGCGAGACAGAAGATACGACATGATTTCACCGAGCTTTTATGGTTTATGGTCAGTTTCTAGATTCATAAAAAGCCTCTTTTATTCATGGAAATGGTAGCTTTCAGTCTGTTTAGAAAATGCATTTGGCGCTCAATTCGTTTTTACGTACCTACATAACGAGTAAGTGCATAGGACCATACATATTTTAATGTGTCGCTTGATTCTACCCCTTAAAATAAGACAGTAAGCATGATTTTTCGGCAAAGAAAATAGTCAAAACCATAGATTATCAAATGTATATTCGACCTGCATTTATAACTTTTTAGCGCAGGTGCTGACTGGTCAGCACCTGCGCTACAAGGACGTGGTCAAACGACATCTTAACGCTTGCGACATCGACCATGCGCGTTGGGAGGAGCTTGCTGGGAAAAGGTCATCTTGGTGAACTACCATCTATAACGGTGTTAAGGCATTTGAGGATAACCGCCTCAAAACCTTAGATGAAAAGCGAGACCTAAGCCCTCCTACGTGTACACGTATAACTCCGCTGGCGAGCTTTGTTGCCACCCGTGCCAGCGAGTATTTAAAAGCAAGTTCGGCCTGGCCAGCCACATTAGAGCACACGCAAGGAAACGTCCGTAAGGCTTATTTAGGGTCGCCGTCATCGAAAACGATCAGGAGGACTATATATGTATAACTTTTTATTGGGATTTTGCCGCTTAGCTCGTTATTCCATAACTAAATATCGTTAGCAATAAGGACCATTTTATCTGTTGTCACAGGGAATGTCAGGGCCAATAGCCATAATAGGGCCAGAGATAATAAGCTACTTGACCCTTTTTTAAAGTCTGTCTTATAAATGATTAAGTACCGTAGGTACTATCACATTTTATTATGACCTAAAAACACATTTTTTTTTAAATATACTTTTACGTAACCAAGCGAAAACAACAGTCATGTTAATCTATAGATTATCTGTGCATCAGGTCATTATACTCGAAAACCACATTTAAATATCGTCAGTAATTGTTTTGACATAAAGTAAGTTCGAATTCGATGACGTCACTACATCGCTGACAGCGTTTTAGGTGGCCAAAATAAAATAAAAATACACACATTTTTAATCGAAAATACGTAGTCATCATGATTTTTTGTTGCTATAGGAGTCCTAATGATAGCAATCTAGACAATTTCTTTGAACGTTTGGAACGGTTATTAGAATTTTCTATAGGTAAGAGTTGTATTATTTGTGGGGATTTTAACATTGACCTACAGAAAAACGATAAAAAATCTAATGAATTTCTGTCTTTGCTCAGGTGTTACAACTTTATACCTCTTTTTGAAGATATCACATTTAAAAGAAATCAGTCCGAGTCTTGCATTGACAATATTTTGTCCAATTTACCTCAAGACAAAATAGGAAGCACTTGGATTGATCATAATGGTTTAGCTGACGACATGCAGGTTTGTGCTGTGAAATGGTATTAGAATGTAGTGGAAGAAAGCAAGACGAGCAAGTGATTTATATTGAACGCCGCGTACTGAATAAGAATAATAATCTTACCTTTAGACATGGTTTATTGCAACAAAACTGGAATAATTTAGATGTTAATAACTTCCTCAGTGATTTTAGTCATCTCTTTGACTCTTGTTTTAAGAAAAAGAGAACGAGAATGGTCAAGAATAAACCTAGTATACCATGGATTTCCCCAGGCATCAAAACTTCAAGTAAAATGAAACGCTTTTTAAATAGCATAGATAAAATGTATACTAATACCTCAATAGATGCATATCGGAAAAGATATATATTATTACTATTTATAATAGAGTAGTAAGGTTTGCTAAGAAAAAGGCCGTGAGTTTAGAAATAAGCAAATCTAACAATACCACAAAACAATTGTGAGAAATTGTGAACAGACAAAGTAACAAGACAAAGTCTAAATCAGATGCCAAATTAGTCCTAAAAACCGACAAAGTCGTTGAAGATCCTCAGGAACAAGCTGAAATATTCTCAAGTGTCTTTGATCACAATAACGATAAGTCGACCACTGATATTACATCGGCTATGCATATCCTGAGGCAGAGTTCTAAACGAATAGAGCAGTCAATGATTTGTGAGAGTGTTACCCCACAAGAGGTTTTTGAGATTGTGAAAAAGATGAAACAGAAATCATCAACGGGACATGACGAGATACCCATAGGCATCTTCAAAGATAACATTGATTTGTTATCGGTACCACTAGCGCACTTTTATAATAACTGCTTTCAATTACTTAGGTCTCTTTCCTGATCAATTAAAAGTTGCAAAAGTGCTGCCGATATATAAAAAAGGTGTCAGAAGCGACCCAAATAACTATAGACCAATATCCTTATTACCTACGCTATCAAAAATATTTGAAAAGTTATTGAAGGTGAGCTTACAAAGACATTTAAACACTCATAATGTCCTAAACAGTTCACTGAGCAGGGACCGGAACCGCTTACCATAACCGGGGTTTTTCATAGGCTTATTTTAGAAGTTGTTTTAAAAACCCCAACCATAATGGTAACCTTTTGTAAGGGTGACTGTTTGATAGGGTAAGCCTATCTGATACAGTTAACTTAAATAACCTCTAACGAAAACCAAAATCAGTCTTAAAGGTTACCCTATCATTTTAGTTATTAAACCGTTTAAGCAACTTTAATCTCTGCGCACATTGAAATTCAACTTATTATTGAATAACCATAGCGAGTACAAGCTCATACGTATCGTCTCTAAACAAGTTTATGTCGATTCAAATAACGTAGTTTTATGTCGATTCAAACAATATTGGACTTTAAAACCTTACACTAAAATTTAAAACATAACTGACCTGAATTATCATAGTGTGTTTTGGCATTGAATGCATTCGTAGCGCGCGCCGGGTCGTTCTATTGTTTATCTATCTTACCTGTGCGTTTCCGAACAATTCTAGTTTTAGCTTTTTAAAGATCAACCTTTTGTTTGGCCGTCGGTCGGACCATCTCAGCAAATACGCTCATATTCGAGAGCAAATTTTAGTAAAGAACTAACTAAAAAAAATATTGTGAAAGAACAAAGCAAATAATTATATCGATATCTTACGATTAGATAATTGAAAACATCTTCTCAATTGGGCTTTGTTAAAAATGTCAAAATAGCTATTTATGCAACAAGTGCGGAAAGTAGGTGATTTCTGATGAGTGTCATATAAGCCGATACGAGTCGGAATTTCGGAAATCATCTTTGCGCACATGTTTCAAAGTTTTCAAACAATGCTTTACTTTGCATTGTGCGAGTAAATAAAAAAACATAATAAGACAAAATACTTTAGTAATTATTAAAATTAAAAGTTATGTTAGTACAATTTTCGAATTTGAAAGACATTGGTTTTATGGGACTTATAATAGTAAAGTTCAAAATAAAATAAAAAAATTGAAAATTAAAAAGCACTAGTGCGGAAAAGTATTACTTTCCACACGATTTTTATGGGACTGATAGTGAAGTTAAAGTTAAGTTTAACTTCACTATCAGTCCCAGTCATCAGTTAAGTTAAAGTTCAAAGCAAAATAAAAAAAAATGTTAAAAGCACCAGTGAATATTGTGGAAAAGTACCTACTTCTTTCCGCACAATTTTGCTTCATAGAAAACTCACTTTTCGAGCACATACATTCTAATAGCTATTTTTATGGGACTAATAGTGAAGTTCAAAATTTAAAGAAAAATGAAAAGTAAAAAGCACTAGTGCGGAAAAGTACTTTCCGCACGATTTTGCTTCATAGAAAACGCACTTTTCGAGCACATACAGTGCTATTTTTATGGGACTGATAGATAAGTAAAAAATTAAAAAAAAAAGTAAAAAGCACTAGTACGGAAAAGTACTACTTTCCGCACGATTTTTCTGGGATAGACAGTGAAGTACAAAATTTAAAAAAAAATTAAAAGTAAAAAGCACTAGTGACTAGTGCGGAAAAGTAGGTACTACTATCCGCACAATTTTGCTTCATAGAATACGCACTTTTCGAGCACATACATTGTAATAGCTATTTTTATGGGACTGATAGTGAAGTCCTAAATAAAATAAAAAATTAAAAGTAAAAAGTACCAGTGCCGAAAAGTACTCTACTTTCCGCACGATCTTACTTTATAGAAAACGCACTTTTGTAATAGCTATTTTTATGGGACTGATAGTGAAGTTCAAAATTAAAAGTAAAAAACACTAGTGCGGAAAAGTACTACTTTCCGCACGATTTTCCGGGGACGGATAGTGAAGTTCAAAATGTAAAAAAGAATAAAAGTAAAAAGCACTAGTGTGGAAAAGTATTACTTTCCGCATGATTTTGTTTCATAGGAAACGCACTTCTCGAGCACACATACATTATAATAGCTATTTTTAATACAGTTGCTCAAAAAGTGCCCGTTTTTTGGCTGTTTAGCGTGCGAGAAGTTGTATTTTACGAACTAGTGCGTAAAAAGTTTATACGTTCCATTTTACGACTACTTACCGAGCTGTTTTCATATTAGTCTAGTTTACTAAGACAGAATAAAACTATAAACATATTATTAAGTGATTAATATTTAAAACGTTAATATTTCATATGTAATGGTTTACTTTTAGTCATACTAAACATAATTTATAAAATGGTTTATACTTTGAAAAATCGGTCATAATGAGTCGTGTAAACAGAACATGGTTGGAACGAAACGCGTCTTCTACTGTCAAAGTAGAGGCGTCTACCATGTTTTAACTTAATGCACGTTCAAAAAACCTCAATATGTTACGCGATTTGTCATAATTATTTTACGTTATTTGCAATACGTCGGGGCATAAATGGATCGATTAAATTAAAATGTAGTTGTACATTAAACAATCGTCCCAAATCGTAAATGTTTATGTTTTTATGGCACCCAATGAAATAAATTATGTTATAGGTAGAGGAATAGCAAACTGGAAAATATGCACGCAAGTTTAAAAGCTTCAAAAATACGCCTTTGAATTGTTAAATAATCCGTCAATGTCCATGGGAAAATTGATAGTTCGGATTGTTTTATTTCGTTGTAAGTAAGTAGTAGTGTTTTTTCGCAACTGTATTAAAAAACGTCGTTCGTCACACGTGCGAGAATGTCATTCTTCACTCGTCCCGAGTATGCCACTCGCGTGCCGCTCGTGGCAAAATGTCTCGGGACTCGTGAAGTAATGACATACTTCTCGCACTTATAACGAAATGTACTATTTTATGAGACTCATAGCGAAGTTCATAATTAAAAAAAAAATTTAAGTAAAAAGCACTAGTTTGAAAAAGTACTACTTTCCACACGATTTTTCTGGGACGTATAGTGAAGTTCAAAATTTAAAAACATTTGAAAAGTAAAAAGCGCTAGTGCGGAAAAGTACTACTTTCCGCACAATGTTGCTACATAGAAATCGCATTTTCCGAGCACATACATTATAATAGCTATTTTTACGGGACTGATAGCTAAGTTCATAATTAAAAAAAAAAAGTAAAAAACCCTAGTGCGAAAATGTACAACTATCCGAACGATTTTTCTAGGACGGATGGTGGCCTTCAAAATTTAAATAAATTTGGAATATAAAAAACACTAGTGCGGAAAAGTACTACTTTCCGCATGATTTTGTTTTATAGAAAACGCACTTTTCGAGCACATACATTGTTATAGCTATTTTTATGGGAGTGATAGTGAAGTTCAAAATTTAAAGTAAAAAGAACTAGTGTGGAAAAGTACTACTTTAAAAGTACCTACTACTTGCTGCACGATTTTGCTTCGTAAAAAACGTACTTTTCGAGCACATGCATTGTAAACGCACTTTTTGAGCACATGCATTGTTATAGTTATTTTTATGAGACTGATAGTGAAGTTCAAAATAAATAAAAATTAAAAGTAAAAAACCGGCCAAGAGCGTGTCGGGCCACGCTCAGTGTAGGGTTCCGTAGTTTTCCGTATTTTTCTCAAAAACTACTGAACCTATCAAGTTCAAAACAATTTTCCTAGAAAGTCTTTATAAAGTTCTACATTTGTGATTTTTTTCATATTTTTTAAACATATGGTTCAAAAGTTAGAGGGGGGACGCATTTTTTTTCCTTTAGGAGCGATTATTTCCAAAAATATTAATATTATCAAAAAACGATCTTAGTAAACCCTTGTTCATTTTTAAATACCTATCCAAAAATATATCATACGTTGGGGTTGGAATAAAAAAAAAATCAGCCCCCACTTTACATGTAGGGGGGGTACCCCAATAAAACATTTTTTTCCATTTTTTATTTTTGCACTTTGTTGGCGTGATTAATATACATATTGGTACCAAATTTCAGCTGTCTAGTGCTAACGGTTACTGAGATTATCCGTGGACGGACGGACGGACGGACGGACAGACAGACAGACATGGCGAAACAATAAGGGTTCCTAGTTGACTACGGAACCCTAAAAGTAGGTACAAAACCTTGCTTGCTGTAAAAACCTACTTCATTTTATTCCCTTATAATATACTGATGAGTACGAGTAGGTCAATAATTGTACTATCAAATACAGAAACTAAATGACGTACATGTCAAATGGTAATAACGACGCAAATTCGAGTGCATGCGTCTGAGACAAGCTCTATCTATAGCAAACCAGTTTAAATGTAGAAAGACAACAAGGAACGGATAAAGCTTACCATAACTCAATGAAAACAGGTTTTAAAAACCCTATCGCGATAGGGTTTCGGAGTTAACTTAGTTAGTAGTTATGGTAACCTCATAGTAACAGATTCAATAAGCTTACCGTTTTAAAAGGTTACCTTTAAAAAAGCTTACCGTTTTATTTAGTAAGAAAATTGATTGGGTAAGCAAATTGATGAAGTTAAGCCTAAAAAGGGGTTTTCCGGTCCCTGGCACTGAGCAGTTCCATTAGTTCGTCTTGTTACGCCTTACGCTGTCTCCGGGATACGATAGATAAGACGCAACTAAAAACGGTTTACCACGCCCTTGTTGAAGCAAAGCTTCGTTACAGCATCAAATTATGGGGTAATAGCTATAATTATAATACAAACGCTGCCGTCATACTCCAAAAACGGGCAATTAGAACGATTGTTCGCATACCACAGGCAGCATCTTGCAGAACGCATTTTATTGAACTAAAAATCCTTACCGCATCGTGTCTCTACATTCTCGTAGTTTTAACGGACTTTGTGAAGCAGCTATACAAGTATGAGAGCCCGGCCGAGAGAGAGAACAGGCTGTGTACTAGGCGGAAAGACGTAAAGAGTTCTGTAGTCCCGAGGCTAAACGTCATGAAGCATTCAACGAGCTACCAAGCCGTTTACCTCTACAATAAACTACCTACCGATTTTAAAATTTTAAAACAATTACCAACAGTAAAGTTTTCAATGCAAGACTCAAGAATTATCTTTTAAAAAAGTCGTACTATTGTATAAACGTCTTCATAGCCGACAGTTGTTAATAATAGATTATAGTTGTAAGTAGACACTAATAGTTCGCTAATTAATTAATTATTTATTGAATTGAATTTTTAACTGTGTAATGTGTATATACAAGACTGTAGTTTTCTAATAAGATACCAAATTGACGATATTAATTTTATTATTCCTTTTTTAATTACTAATTTTTTTAATTTTTTTATTCTACAATTATTTCGAATATCGACTGACATGTTACAATTACTGATTAAATTATAATATATATAAGTATGGTACCTTGATGTTTAATAGTATCATCAGCTTGGTATTACTAATTAAGCTTTAATTACAAATTTAAACATATATTATAATTATGTACTAGTATTAGTTCTAATCTTAAGCTAATGTTCAACACAATTTTTTTGTTATGAATAAATGAAATGAAATGAAATCATACACTTTTAATACCCAAAATCTTTAAATATTGTTTTTTTTTTAATGTCAAATACTACAGAAGACGATTCATTTATTTATTGTGGCAAATTCGATATGAGTCTAGTAGCCTATTGCTCCTATGGCGCGAGTTCCGGGGGCATATACGTATTACAATTATAAATAAAGTGGCCTTTATAGTATTTTATGCAACAGGCGTTTAAAGGAGGTCAAAAAAGACGAGTGGTGTGGGTAACAAATTGAGGCGAAGCCGACAATTGTTATTAAGACACCACGAGTTTTTTTGACTCAGTTAAACACCATTGCATACAATACAGTACTTTTTCTACGACCATGCACTTAGTTTTTCATAGTTTTCTTGAATAGCTTACGTGAAATTTACACAAAGCCTTCCCGCGCAGGCGCGCAATATCGTTATAATAATGCGTCGCCATGGTTACAGAGCCAAACAATGCGTTTTCAGTTTTTTCAATACTGCGCGCATGCGTGGAAAGCCGGTGGACGCTGGCTTTGGGGAATAGACTTTTATGTAGGGTTTTAAAGATCTATGCACGACCCTGTAAATGACGAATAACAGTTCGGGAATAGAAAAACTATAGATAAGATAGAAGAAAATACTTTACCAGTAATATTTCGCAGCCTAGACAAAGTTTTAATCAAGGTTCGGTTAAATAAACAAGATTACTACATTTATAATGCAAATACGACTTATTGGTGTTGAATAATTCAACCAAGTACAAAATTAATAATGTAAACACCATGAGCTTTCCAATAAACGACTTGACAAGCCTTGTTATTTAATTATGAAAATCAATACTAAATTATTATAAATGGGAAAGTGTGTGTTTGTTTTTTTGTCCGTCCTATCGTAAAATCCGCCAGTATAATAGTTTGTACGTCATAATTATAAATTACCGCGAAATAGCGCATAGGTACTTGTACTGTCGCAAATTAAAATTCTGGGTATCAATATCGATTTGCATTGAGTTTTTATTAATTATCTGATCTGCTGCTAGCCAAGTACCTTACACAAATGCTTACAATAACATCGTTTTCGTAGCTAATAGCTATCTATCTCTATCGTATTGGCGCGACAGAGCCTAGACTGCATTTTGATCGGCGTTTAATAGTGTCACCGATTATCATTTCGGCTAGGCCGGCTGGAAAATAGGTACAAATAACCTCTGTTCAGCTGTGCCTCAGGAACGTAGCTTTACTTAATATACCCATTTAATTTCCAACGCAAGTCATCTGCTAAAAGTCATAACTTTTAAGTTCTATTTGCTAACCAGAATGTCAAGGCTAGGTAGGTACCTACTCATTACCTCAGCTACTTTTCTACGCTGCAGAGTAAGTAAATAGAAATCACACTTTTCATCAGCAACCAGTCAATTCAATTACCACATATCCCATTTATTCCCAAACCTTGCTTTTAGTTCTGTATTACTCTTTCCTACATTTAATATTTGCCCTTGTCTCTAGTAGGGGATAACAGGATCATAATCATATTTAATTTTAACAAATGAGTGAGTTTTTGACCCGGTGAAATGTACATAGGTGTATTACTTGGAGTAAATGACAAGTCAATCCTCAGGGATATAAACTGAACATTTATTTGAAGACAGACAGGGTCGCCATGAAATGTATGTGGTACCGGAGGTAAATAACAAGACGAGACTGTGGGAATCTCTGTACCTGACTGAAGATATACATCGTGTTTATATAATGTGTGTGGTATCTATTCCATGATAGTAATTATGTGCTCATATTTCAAAGGTTATTTGGTACTTGATACTTTATTATCTTATTGTTAATTTAATGTTCTCTAAAGGTTATCTATCTATGTGTGAGTGTATGACGCTGCTATGACTGTGATCTCACTACACCGGTGAGTTGACCCGGAATGCATAGGCTTACCTAAATATGTTCACATTCGTGAGTGTGAGAATACTGGGAATTTACCTGATTAGTAGTGCATATGCAATGTGCTCAAAGTATTAGAGACGGACGTACCCAATTAATTCTTAGTTAAGGGTTACGGTGACCCAATATGTATGTATGTAGGTACAACGTACAGTGACGGATCACTAAGGAGTCCCACAGGACTAACTGTAGGTAGTAGATGGAGTTTGAAGCCGGCTTGTGATTATTTCGACGGATCCTCCACGGAGGGTCCAGTAATTGGGAGTTTAATGAGGGTCAGCACAATAACGAATGACATTAATTACCTCCATCGCTGAAGGCTCTCACGGACAGATACACGGCGTAAATCACGAGAAGGTAGCGTTTTCTAGATATGTAACTAGCGATGATCTCATGCTCAGAACGTGTGATTGAACTACCGGTTAGGCGTAGCAGGTAGCGACTTTGATGGTACCTACTGCGTTAGGATCCTGGTAAGGGCATTTATATTCGTACGCAAATGTGAGTACAATCGCAATGTATTACAATCGCGTACACGTAGAAGTGTTATAAAAAATAATTATATTTTGTTGTGGTGAAGGGTTAAGAATTTCACCACCATCTTTCATTACGACGTGGGTATCTTAGAAGTTGACTGAGATGTAGGTTCAATTGAGCGTGGGTGATGATGATGACTGATGGGCTGGCAACCTATCACAGCAAAGTCACAATTTCGTTTACATTCGACCTCTTCATTGCTAAAAATGGCACTGGCTGTCTACCATTTTAAAAGGAATACAGGCGTGAGTTGGGTACGTAGCACAATGTTGAAAATCAAATGTCCGAAGTACGAAATTCCGAAAGACATGATATCGGAAATCAAAATTGCTATTGTACGAAATTCTTACAGATGCATGTCCTATGGTTAATTGGCCTATTTTAAGAACGCCGAAAGGACAATACTGCTAATATACATGTCCAAGAAGTCTGTTGAAACATATTAAAAATACAGCTTTAAGTATAAAGATTTTCAAGTTTTATTCTAGCTTGTTGTGTCTTATGGGAAACTATTACCGAACCCTACAAGTTCCTACTCTGAACATGAAGTAGATATGGTAATTCTCTTCGAAAAATAATCATAAGGATTTTAGAAAGTAGCAATTTTAAGAACTAGATATATCGACTTTCGAAGTATTGGTGTAAGGCATTTTGGACAAAGGAATATTGAATTTCGAAAATGAGATCGGTCGATTAAAAGTGTAGTAGGACATGCATCTTTAAGAATTTTGTACATTAGCAATCTTGATTTTCGATGTTATGACTTTCGGAGTTTCGTACTTTGGACATTTGATTTTCGAAATTATGCTACGTAGTACGTACCCCGTGAGTTCATGTATTTGTATATTTAATTATTATCGTGTTTAGTCTTGCATTACACTATATGAAGAAGGAAGCAGGCTACTTGCCTCCTAGTCAAATCAGCTTCTTTTTAAGAACTGTCAGAACGATTTTGAACGACTTGCTAATATGGAATTAATATGAAATCGAATTGAGTGACGTCACGGTCAACTGATTTACTTTAAATATTTCTATTTGATTTATAAAATAGAAATTGGAGTTAAAAATAACTTCTGTTGCTGTTTTTCTTATAATTATCTGATGCTTTATTTCGTGCATGGTATACAATATTTTATTTTAAATACAGTCAAGTTGCCTACACGTGTAGTTACATAAAGACGCATCAAAAGTGGTAAACAAGGAGTAAGGACGTATTCAAATAATCGCTTATCTTCTATGACTTTCAACGTTGAACCAGACCGTTAAATGGCTTTGAACACACAAAGGTTCGATTCCCGTTGTTGAATAAGACCAAACGAGAACTCATATTGCACGTGCCGTCAAACCAATTAACCAATAAAATTACATTTTGAATTTCCTCTTGTTTTTGTGCCGTACCTGGAATTCAAAATAACCTGAATTCGTATTTTAATTATGAAATGTTTACATTACGAAGCTATGTACGACTGTACGTAGTATTGTAATTTAAATGTGTAGCTATAAATAAGTAGATCCTTTGTCAAACTGACATATATTATTAACAGTTTATGCTTAAATAGGATTTACATATAGGACAGGTGACCTAAAGAGGCATCTACTGGGACTTTTAGCTTATTTAATTTATCATACTGCACTTTTCCTTGTTTATCATCTTGAATCTTTTGCGCACTAAGAATGTTACGTTGTCGACACAAAATACTAACGACGATGCTCGCTTTTTCGACGATATTCTTTCCCGCTTTCATATTATACTAGGTACCTACTAAGTAACTGGAAAACATACAAGAAGAAAAAAAGAAAACCAACACTCATGTTTACAGCCGCCCAAAATGCCACCAAAAGAGATTACTTACAAATTCCAAAATCCGCGTAGTTATTACTCCATAAAATACCCATTTTCACCATAGCAGCTCACATGGCTAAGACGTTTTTCCAATCTCGGCTCGCTTTGAATATTCCACACATGAAGAGGCGTTTTTGTGTTGCAGCTTGGAGCCATCTTCTTTTATGTGTCAGAGTGGGCCCTTTCAGGGGACAAAGGAGTAATCCTGCAGGACCTGCGCGAAGAGTAACTTTGAATGAAGCTGTAGTGAAATGAACTTGGCTTTATAAGTGTCTGAGTTTTTTTAGTGCGGAAACACCCGTGCCGTGTACCTATGTTAAGGAAGGAATTTTGGAGTATTTTGGCACGCTTGCATGCATTAGCATTAATCTTTTAACGTTGGTATAATCTTTTTGTTAATTCTGCTTCACTTATTTTACATATTCTTTTTAAAAGGGCTGTTGTACCTACATATATGACCATTTTTTTTATAAAATTGCATTATGTGGTAATCGCAATATTGCGGTAACATAGCGCCATAAGTACTAATTGTAATAGGAGAATTTCTTTTAAATAGGAGATTATTCGTTTACATTTCATTTAAAAGTTCACGATCGGTACAAAGTAAATACCTATTTACATGTTCGCTTTGAATTATTTGTTCGTCAGTTCTAGTTTAAATTGCTAAAAGTAAATTATTATCAGGACTTTATTCTAACTTTGATTGTTTGCTTTTGTTTAAAATGAAATGACAAAAAAACGAAATTTATTTCTATAATATTTAGTCCTAGCTCATATTAATTCTCCTAGGAAACAGTCAAGCGGGGTTATTTTATAAGTTAAGATATAAATTAAGTAACCCGTGTAACGTGCTCGCCATGCTTCAACCGCGACGAATCAATACAGTCAGAGCTAACGTGATTATGGCCCAGTGCGACGAGGCGTTTAAAGGGTTCGTGGATCGGTTCTTCAGTACCTACCTAATACAATATGAAATTTTTAAGACTTAATAAAATAAAAAACAAATTAAGGTGCATTAGGGTACCTAATTCCGAATGACAGAAATGCTCGGGTAATTTCGAAAGGGGAATCTTGATATGATGGAAATAATGGTGATTTTTATACGACTTTCGAAATTAGACGACTTTCGGAATTACCTTAATGCTAAACCTTACACCATTTTGTATAATTATATCTGGACTACCCCTATTATTTTGTCTCAGAAAAAACACTACTCAGGCGATTGTGTACTCTGATACACAATAATTTTCTTGATATCCATAATTTATAAACATTTTAATGATTTTTAGTTAAACTTAGGTGCACAATTTTATTAGTTTTGAGTTCTGTATATGCTGGATCGTTATATGATCACCTTCACCTATTGTACCTTTATAAAATGACCTCCTGTATTTAGATAAGTATTTCTAAAAAAACCGTGTCGGGCCAGATAGGGTTCCGTAGTTTTCCGTATTTTTCTCAAAAACTACTGAACCTATCAAGTTCAAAACAATTTTCCTAGAAAGTCTTTATAAAGTTCTACTTTTGTGATTTTTTTCATATTTTTTAAACTTATGGTTCAAAAGTTAGAGGGGGGGGACGCAGTTTTTTTTCCTTTAGGAGCGATTATTTCCGAAAATAATAATATTATCAAAAAACGATTTTAGTAAACACTTATTCATTTTTAAATACCTATCCAACAATATATCACACGTTGGGGTTGGAATGAAAAAAAATATCAGCCCCCACTTTACATGTAGGGGGGGGTACCCTAATGAAACATTTTTTTCCATTTTTTATTTTTGCACTTTGTTGGCGTGATTGATATACATACTGGTACCAAATTTCAGCTTTCTAGTGCTAACGGTTACTGAACCCTAAAAAATCGAATTTCAATTCAAATTGGGTAAAAATATTTCCCATAATGTCAATATAGATCTAGGGAAGAAAAAAGAGGACCACAACTTTTGTATGGAGCTCCGATAGTCCTCGATTCTCTAAATGCACTCTGCTTTTGCTACACGCCTTAATACGAAAGTACATGCCGCAATCCGTGCATAATTTTGAACAAACATGTTTTATTCAAGAGTTTCACCGAATGGTAAAAGCGCGATTTCAATGGTAGTAAATGGTAGTAATGGTAGAAATAATGGCGGCGCTGAATGCATGACGTCATCAATACAGCGTTGGAAATGTGCCATGAGCTCTGCTGAATGCTGATCTCGACCGTTAGGTAAACATTTCAAACGCTTGGATATTTTAAAATTAAAATACGAAATAATACTAAGATCATAGAATAGATATTTTGTCAAATAAAAAAACCTTTTAAGATTAAGGTACAGCGGAACAAATCTCGACTGGGGGCAATTGTAACTGATCCATTTTTTCCATTATTACACTATGATGTTGAGTTGTAGAACTCTACAAATACATGTAGATGTATCCACCGAACACGCCTACCATATAATATATCCGGTAGACACTCTATTTAATAAATTTAATAATGCAAAGATTGTAAAACATGGAAAAAATGGACCAGTTACATTTGCTCCCCAGTCGAGATTTGCCCCGCTCTACCTTACGTGAGGTTTTCTCTAATTTTTAATAATCAAGAAAGTGAAGATAACTCTAAAAACGATATAATTAAATTTCTAAAAACGACCGGTCTGGCTTAGCGCGTAGTGACCCTGACTGCTACGCCGCGGTCCCGGGTTCGAATCCCGGTATGGGCATTCATTTGTGTGATGAGCACAGATATTTGTTCCTGAGCCATGGATGTTTTCTATGTATAATTATAAGTACCTATTTGTATATTATAATATAGTTGTCTGAGTACCTGCAACACAAGCCTTCTTGAGCTTACCGCGGGACTCAGTCAGTCTGTGTAAGAATGTCCTATAATATTTATTTATTTATTATTTTATTATTATTTTATTCAAAAAAGTACGGAGTGATAGTGGTTACGGTTTTGGTTTGCAAATCGATCACTCTCCGTAGTGTCTTTGTTAGGTATCTCTCTCTCTCTCTATTGCTCTTCGGTATCAGGCGCGATAGATCCTGTACGATCCACCACGGACACGGACAATAGATCAAGCAAACGTATCTACTTAGCGTGTCAAATAAACTCAGTGAAATCCACTGAGTTGTCCGTCTTTACTCGCAGCTTGCAGCTTTCGGGCGTCAATTTTTGTAAGTTGAAGTCAACCAAAACATAAAAAATGCCTCGTTACGTGATATTCAATTGCAACAACACAAAAATTATAAACAATCAAGAGCCTGAGACATATTTAAAATTACAGGCAAGAATCAACTTCAGTACAAAATTTGACACGCTCGGCCCCTATACAAATATATGAATTTGTTTCTTCTATCTAAATTAAGTTCTGTGGACACGGAACATAATGTTTGTGACTTTCTTAATGTTTATAAAAAAATGATTTCAGACCTCACCAGCACCATAGAGATATATACCTACACAGAAATCTTAGGAAAAAACCCATAAAAATGCAAAATTAAATATATGATTCTTAATCTTAAAATTGTAATTATATTTTGTACCTATCTACTTGTGATCTATGTTGTATGAAATAAAAGGCACTAAATCTTCATTTAAATTGAAATTTAATCAAATAAAGTGCATCGCCATTCATTTTATAGCACAATTTATAACTTAGTTCGGCTCAAATATTCATAACTTCCTCTTGTTAAAGTACACAAGACCAACCGTTAAATATTCCTGGAGCACTTCCATATAAAACAGCACTGCATTCCAATTATACTAAAACAGTCGGTGCGGCGTAGTTTGCGAAATAAAATTAATGTCCAAGGGAATAACCGTAAAATGGAACGCAGCCGGTGAGTACGGGCGAACTGCGCTTTTGGTACAGTCGGAATCATAGATTGTAGATACCCCTAGATGACGAGTAGGTATGTGACTAACACAAGGAATTAGCTGTTAATACCTAAATCCAACTTAGCTATGTATAAAAAATAACACTATAGAGGTAAATGTATTCAAATCTTCAACAAACTCCCCAACACTATTAAATGAGAACCCACTGATAAATTAATTATTTTTAAAATCGGGACTTAATCGCATATGACTACATATTAAACTGACCTCCAACGTTTCAGGGACGACGGCGTTGTCCCCGTGGTCTCGGAGAAATTTAATATGTAGTCATACGCGATTAAGTCCCGATTTTAAAAATAATTACCTATGTGTAAAAATCGTGAAAGTTTAAATCACTGATAAATTGTTCAACTCTAAACTGAAATGCCTACTATGTATTAGAAAATTGCTATTACACAGTCGAATCATTCCCTGAAGATAATATACTAGTTTAATGTAACTTCGAATTGGTTTAGGACTTCTAACTCATAATTTTTTATATTTCTACAATCATGCTTTTATAAAATGACATCTATTAAATTACATTAATAACCCAAGCCATCTTGATGAGTTTTCCGTGAGACTCAACCAATCTGTGAATGTCCTTTAATATTTTTATTTATTTATTTATGTGACGTCGTGGCAACACTTTTCTATTACGAAAAATATATGACTGATATCCACCTGGACATCAAACATTCATACAAATTTCATAAAAATGTTGAGTCGTGGAGAGAAAAAGCGGTACTGATTGCAGATCAAATATAGTAACTATATTTATCAGTCTCTTTTAATATAATTATATGTAATTAAATTATATTATAGTGTGCTTCAAAGAAAAATAAAGATAAAAGATAAAAATGATGATCACATAACATGTAGTTGTACGGACATGTACAAACACCAGACATAAAACAGCGAAGAACGATATAACATAAAAGTGTTCATCACGAAATGGACCCAACTCAGCATAATGCTAGCCTTGTGACCGGAGCTGATCTTCCGTTGAATGAGTGTACAGTTCTTTTTTTTGAGACATAAGGTTCTTTGTCCTGCTTAAAACCATTCGTTTATATTGTTTTCTATGTCTATGGTGGGAATCTAAAGTCGTTATTAGAAATGTCATCGTCAAACATTTGCGAGTATTCTAGCCGTCTGTGGCAACAATCGACAATACTGCGGTCGTATAGTCTGCAAGGATTGATTTTATCACGGTATTTACGGTACTGGGCCGATATTTCAATACAGATTTATTGTATAGTACATTGTGCAACAAGGGAGGTAAGTGGGATTTTGTCAACGAGTGTTAAAACTCGCGACAGCCGCAGGTTGGAGAGAGTTATAGACACGAGTTAACAAAATCCTTACCTCCTGAGTTACACACAATATTTTTCATCACATTTGAGAGGAAAACACAGAGAAAAAAAAATTGAAAAAAAAAACCTTTAATGAATGGCGGTGTTGTACTGCTCGTTGCTATGGCAACGCGGTCAAGCGCAAATCGAGATGGCCGTCACAATTTCCTGCCAGATTTCAAATTTTAACGATTTATCTATGTGAAATTTACAAAATAAATGTAAAACACACTGAAATAATTGTAAAACATCAATAAAATTCATTTTTCATACCGTATAATATTTTTATAGCTTCATAGTCAAATTTTAGTTGTGCAAAAAAAATCTTTGGCTGATTGAAACATCCTTTGCCTGAAGTATTGTTCGGATTGTATTAATTTTTAAAACTAAATCCATTACTCCCTTGGGAATAAAATAGTACATTATTCTTCAGTACACGTAGACGCAATGAAACCTTCAAACAGCAAATGTGATGAAAAAAATATCTTTACAATGGGGTCGCCAAGGTAGTATTTTTAAGACCATGCTTGTCACGTTTTAACAATTATGAAAGTACGAAAAGACAGGCATAGTAATCCATACTATATGTTTAATATTATAAATGGGAAAGTGTATGTGTCTGTTTGTTTGTCCGCCTTTCACGGCAAAGCGGAACGACGAATTGATCTGATTTTTAAGTGGAGATAGTTGACTGGATGGAGAGTGACATACTGGAGAGTGGCTGATGGAGAGTGACATAGGCTACCTTTTGTCTCTTTCTAACGCCCCACTTCCCTAAAATAGGGGGTTGAAGTTCATATGGAGTATTCCGCAATTTTCGAATTTAACGCGAGCGAAGCCGCGGGCAAAAGCTAGTAACTACATACATACATACATACATACAATCACGCCTGTATCCCGTGAAGGGTAGGCAGAGCACATGAAACTACTCAAGTTTCAGTGCCACTCTTGGCTAATAAGGGGTTGATAGAAAACGAAATTGTGCCATTGCAGTGACTAACAAGCGATAAAATAAAGCACGTGACCAGAAACATATGATTATTGTCAAGAGGGCGCTATTATTCTGATGTATGGGGTGATGACAGTTCGGTTTAGTGAGAAAAAAATAGTTCTAATGGAATTCCGCAACATGGCGCGTAGTCATATAATTTCTGGTCAGGCTTTAGGTACAACCATGCTGACAGACACTACATTTGAAATAACGTTACAGTATTAATTTTAAATAACACTTTCTCTAATAATTATTCCAGTGTATTATCGGTCTGCCATAGCGCGTAGTGACCCTGCCTGCTACGCCGCGGTCCCGGGTTCGAATCCCGGTAAGGGCATTTATTTGTGTTATGGGCACAGATATTTGTTCCTGAGTCATGGATGTTTTCTATGCATATATTTGTTATTATTACCTATATGTATATCATTGTCTGAGTACCTGCAACACAAGCTTTTTTGAGCTTACCGTGGGACTCAGTCAATCTGTGTAAAATGTCCTATAATATTTATTTATTTATTTTTTAATTTATCCGTTATATAATCTGGATAACCCAATAGGTACATCGTTATTCATTACTATAGTCGAGGAAACCACATTCATCCTGATATCGCACTGAAACGAGTATTTTGTCTCCTAAATTGCGTAATTTATCCTCGACGGATAATGAGGCGTCTATTTCGCCTAGTTCAAATATCCGATGTGTGTTCCGATGTCAAAGCATCCGTAATGGTCAGCATTCTAGCCTATTTTCGGGCATTGTGGTTGTTCTGCTTTCCACCAGAGACATATCTTTATTTAATAAAAGAACAAGCAACCTCTACATTTCAAAATTTCCTAGTAAAATACACTTATCGTGTGAGTCTCTCTCCACTTGACGAAAAATGAATAAACATTGTTTTTCTGAACTCATTGCAATCCAGTATCAAGGACATATATAACTCCGTATAGACAGATAAAGTCTAAGAAAAAAACGTACCTCAGTACCATACAGAAAAAGGTACGGTGGGCTAGATGGCATTACATCTTTGGGGTACGCTCAGCTATAATAATATTAATATTTGTGGGGCGCTAATATTAATATTTGTCATTTTCACACATATCGAGCTAAGAATATGGACCAAATTGTCAAAACTGAGGTTCAAAAGTTTTAAGCCTGTGTCAAGAGATGGCAGTCTATGCACTGTGATTACACATTTTACTTCGACAGTAACTCTCTATAATACTCGATCCTCTTTGCCAGTAGAAATAAAATGTAATGTACTTACATAAAATTAGTACATTACAATATAAGCGCGGAAAACAGGAAATTCGAAACAAAAGGCGATATATTAAAACAAAACACGACCTAAGGGAGTGTTTTAAGTCGACACTAGTTTTTTTATTACGTGTTCACAAGAAAACCCTAACCTTACTTAGTTTGGATACTTAATCGGTATTTCTATTTTGCGGGGGCTGCGCCCCCGAGCCCCCCTTATTTTCCCTCTGAAGGGTCGGAAGAAAACCCTAACCTAACTTATTTTCAATACGTACTACGTGGTAGTTCTCTTTGGCGGGGGCTTCGCCCCCGAGCCCCCTTGTAGGTGCTTCGCCCCTCGTCGTTCATTTTGGTTTTGTTATCAATTTTCGATTTGTAAGGGTGTCGACGCTAGCCCGCGAAGTGGGCTGCCTATTTTCGCTTTTTAGGGTCACATAAAAACCCTACCCTTCCTTAGTTTGGATACTTAATCTGTATTTCTATTTTGCGGGGGGATGTGCCCCCCGAGCCCCCCTTATTTTCCCTCTTAAGGGTCGGAAGAAAACCCTAACCTAACTTATTTTCAAAATGTACTACGTGGTAGTTATCTTTGGCGGGGGCTTCGCCCCCCGAGCCCCCCTTGTAGGTGCTTCGCCCGTCGTCGTTCAATTTGGTTTTGTTATCAATTTTCGATTTGTAAGGGTGTCGACGCTAGCCCGCGAAGTGGGCTGCCTATTTTCGCTTTTTAGGGTCACAAAAAAACCCTACCCTTACTTAGTTTGGATACTTAATCGGTATTTCTATTTTGCGGGGGGCTGAGCCCCCCGAGTCCCCCCTTATTTTTGATCTAATACTTCGCAAGAAAACCCTAACCTAACTTATTTTTAATACGTACTACGTGGTATTTCTCTTTGGCGGGGGGCTTCGCCCCCCGAGCCCCCCCTTATTTTCCCTCTGAAGGGTCGGAAGAAAACCCTAACCTAACTTATTTTCAATACGTACTACGTGGTAGTTCTCTTTGGCGGGGGGCTTCTTTTTGATCTTATACTTCGCAAGAAAACCCTAACCTAACTTATTTTTAATTTATATAATTTATATTTATATTTCTCTTTGTAAGGGTATCGGTCATCGATCTAAACTACCTAGATGCACCATCACGGCTTAGAATGTGTCCGCAGCAAATTGTGCTTGAAAATGTTCTAAGCACAATTGGGCGGTCAGTAGCACTTCATCCGCCGTGTCGGCAACATGCCTAAGTGCTCCGTAAAAAAGTGCAAAAATAACACCTTATATACGTTGAAAAAGGATGACGTATCGTATTTCCGGTAAGTAATTGTTAATAATTTTATAATGTTATGCATTTGTGGTCAAAATGGCTTCCTAACTTACAAAAAACATTTATTTTCTAGAATAATTAAAGTAAATTCCTTGATTTGGTCTTACGCAGTTTGTCTCTTTCTCTCGCGCTATACTAGTAATGAGCGGACGGCGACAAAAGATGGATGAAGTGGAACATAGTTAAAAATGGAATGATGGAGTCGCTAATTTATATTTTTTGTAAAAGAAGCCTATTTCATATTAATAATGTATGTATTTATTTATTATTATGGACCAATAAGTCTGAAATAAATGATTTCAATTCAATAATATTAATACATATCTTATAAATTACTTTAATTATAAAAAGAAACAACCCGGGAATAGCAAATTCGTTTTTAAGTAATAAAAAAGCTTTTTATTCCAGATTCCCAAAACAAGACGTTGAAAGGGAAAAATGGCGCAAGATTATAGCTGAGGAGCGGAGAGAAGATTTACCCTAACAAAGCTTTGAAAGAAATTATACGTAGAATAATAAATTAATGTCATCGTTCAATTCTTCTTTGTTTTAATAGCTACTTAATTCATATTCTCCAAGTGCACCCTCACACACACCACATACAATCCCTCAACTGTTTACCTTCACATAATCGCTACACATACACTCACTACACGCACACACACACACACACACACACACATATATATATATATATATATATATATATATATATATATATATATATATTGTAAGGGATACTTCTTAGTTTGCATAGATTTTAGTTGTTGAGATATATCTTTCTAAGTTAAAATAGCTGGATTGCAGCTTTAGAGGTATCTCAAACGATCAAATCACGTGGTTGTCACGTGGTCGGCGCATGTTTTGAATATGGAATGACCCATCATTCGGCGGGTGACGTTTGAAAAACAGGGATTAAGTAAATATATCAAGTGCGTTATTAACTGAATTGTAAGCAGGTCAGTACATTTTATTTATTAAAACGTGCATAAGTCGCACCTATGTTCTTGTTTGGTTGGGTAAAAGCTTTGTATCCAATGTGCCGAATAAATTTATTGTTGTTCAAATCTACCTCTGTTTCATTAACTACTGCTTACTCCTTTATCTCAGAACTGGGACAGGCGAGTATTTTTAAAAAATCACTCGTTTATCCCGCCCGCAAAAGTAAATTAGTCGGCCCAGCCCTGGCACATTGAATACAAATTTTGACATTCATCATCATCCTCCTTGCGTTATCCCGGCATGGGAGCCTGGGGTCCGCTTTGACAACTAATCCCAAGATTTGGCGTAGGCACTAGTTTTACGAAAGCGACTGCCATCTGACCTTCCAACCCGAAGGGTAACTAGACCTTATTGGAATTAGTCCAATACAAATTTTGACGCTAACATACAACAATCAATTATTGATTTAACGAATTTGCATATCAAATTGGATATAATTCATTAATTATCGTTGAAATTTTTTTTTTTTTTTTTCTCCTCCTTCATCCCTGTACAGGCTGAAAGCCTATGTGAATAATAATGTGCTTGTGTAGTGCTATGAGAATTGCTCTTCGACAATCGTCAGGCGCTTAAAGCGCAATGAACAAATTTTAGTTGTCATCGCTCAATTCCATATCGCATCGTAGAAAACATGTAACATCTTTCAATTAAATGTATTGATATCTGCATTTGATTTTTAATCATTATATATGATAAAATATAACACTTCTATAAATCAGTAACTAGGTACCTACTTATTGGTCATAATGATGGCAAACGGTTGATAAATCCTAAGCAATGGACCAACAGTATATCGCAGTCTCGGCTAGTTTGTATTACGATTGTTAGCCGTTAATTAAAATAACTACTGACCGGCTAATATTGTGCTGATATGGGTCTATACGGTTCATATATGGAACGCAAATAATGTATTAAATTTCTAATATATGTTATGAATACATACATACAATCACGCCTGTTTAGTACTTCAAACCCAATAAATTGTAAGAATTGAAATTTTTAATAGAATTTAACTGAAATTTTAGCAATCTGCCAGCAGATATTCTGAAAATGGCCTTAAATTAACAATGCTTTACTTTTCTTTTCTCATTTTTATCGTCAAGGTTTCACATTTAAATATTTAAAGAAACAGTGATAATTAACTGTACTTGTATAAGTTTCAGTAATGCAGTCAAATGACGATGAAGCCAGCGATGGCGGGCGCAGAAAAGAGCGCGATTTACACCATCATGTGGAAGAGGCGAATCATGACGAATATGGAAATCGAGCATATCCAACGCAGAAATTACCTGCCATGACAAACGAGGGAGTAGATGGAAGCCTGAGAGATAAAGGCTATAAACATCTGCTATATGGTAACGAATGTGATCGAGGGCGTGAGAGAGAGTCACGTTCGCGATCACGAATTTTAGGTGGTGATTACGTAAGAGCTATTCGTCGGCGACGCTCGCGCGGGGAATCTGTTAGAGATTACCGCGGCGCTGGGCCGAGAACTCGCATGCCACGCAGTAGAAGCCGGTCGCCTTGTGTAGATGCACGGAGACGACAACAACTGCGAAAGTCCCGGAGTTCTTCTGTGAGTCCAAGACGGTATGGACGCATGGAGAGAAAGAGGCATTATGCAGCTAGTAGCAGTTCAGATGACGATTATGACTACCGCGTAACTTCCAAGCGTAAAAGGGTACACTCTCGCTCTCCAAGCGTTAACCGAGTTAGAGATAGTCGCAAATATCGGCCTGGAAGTAGACTACCAGAATGCAGCGAAGATGTTCTTAATAAATTTCTGGATATTATTAAAGAAATCAAAGGTCAGTCAGCATCAAAATTGTCATTACATAACGTTCTTCCTGAATTCGATCCAATGTCAAAAGATCAAACAATTCTTACATGGCTCACAAAAGTAGAGGAGTGTGCTGAGATTTATGGATGGACTGAGAAAGAAATTATACATTTTTCGCTTCCGAAGCTTAAAGGTCTTGCAAAATCTTGGTACCAGGGTCTCAGCACTGTCCTTTATAGTTGGACGGAATGGAAAAGGAAACTTGTAGAATCTTTTCCATGTCGTGATGATTACGCGGAGCTATTAACAACTATGCTGTCTAAAAAAGTTCGATATGGAGACTCACTTGAGCAGTACTATTATGAGAAAGTTAACTTATTAAACAGATGTTGCATTAAAGGTAGAAAGGCTGTTGACTGTATATTAAATGGTATAGATGATCGCGCTGTACGTGTAGGTGCCCAAGCTGCAGGCTTTCGTGAACCTGAAGAGGTTCTTAAATATTTGAAAACGATCAAAGTGAGTAGAGATATAGGTAGTAGATATGATAAGCAGAGGCAAGATAAGAAACAGTCAGGAAACCCTGTTTTGAAACGATCAGAAACCTCAAATAAAATTGTTTGCCATAATTGTAACGAGACAGGACATAAACGTTACGACTGTAAGAAAACAGCGGTTACCTGTTCTACATGTGGCAAACTGGGACATCAACCAATATATTGCAGATATACTCGCAGTAATGGAAATGATAAAGATGAAAAGAATACCTTTCCAAAAGAAGAGAAACAGGTTGCCGCAATAAACCCTAATGTAACCGATCCGAAATACATTATTGATGTAGAGGTAAATGATACAAAACTCTTATGTTTCGTGGATATGGGTAGTGCGTTGACACTTATTAGAAAAACGGACGCTGAAAAATTGAATTTAAATCTCGACACCAAAGACGTGCCGGTAATGGTAGGTGTAGGTGGGCGTGTAAAACCATTGGGTAAGACCAACGTAAGTGTGACGGTTCAGGGAATAAAAGAGGAAATTGAGATCGTGATAGTAGAAGATCACGTTACAAGATATCCCGTCCTATTAGGGCATACATTTACAGAGTTACCAGGAATGGTAATTACAAAAACTGACGACGAGCTAATTTTTGAAAAACATGAACCAAGCAAATATTACTTGAAAGTTGAAGCAAACGTAAATATAGCTCCTCGCGAAATTATAGCCTTGCAGGTTAATACGGGAAATAAGTTCAAAGGTAGTTTGTATGTAGATGGATCATTAAGAGGTGATGAAAATAAGGAGTATTATTTATTTCCGGGCGAATACACTATTAAAAGTGGCCTAGGACGAGTAATATTATTTAATATGAGTGAACAAAACTTAATTTTTTTGAAAGGTACATTGCTAACTCGTGCCGTTCCAGTGACAAGAGTAAAAGAAGTTTTTGCGGTTACATTTGATGATACTAATTTAGATGATAATATACTATGCGGACCTAATGTAACAAATGAACAAAAGTTAGAATTGCAAAGTTTACTTAAAAAATATAACGACTGTTTTTCGTCTGGACTAAACGATTTAGGACTAACAACGGCTGGGGAAATGGTCATCGAATTAGAAAATCCTGAGCCGGTCGTGTATAGGCCTTATAGGATGTCTCTGGCAGAAAGAACCCTTGTTCGAGATATGGTTGGAGAAATGATGAATGCAGGCATTGTTAAAGAGTCCTCTTCACCATATTCAAGTCCAATTGTTCTCGTCAAAAAGAAAACCGGGGAAAAGAGGCTATGTGTGGATTACCGTGCACTTAACCGGAGAACAAAAAAGGATCATTATCCTCTTCCTCGCATAGAAGATCAATTAGATCAATTATCTGGTAGCAAGCTTTTTATTTCTCTCGATTTAGCGTCGGGATACTATCAAATTCCGATCTCTCCGACGTCACAAGACAAGTCAGCGTTCGTGACTCCAGATGGGTTATACGAATACACACGAATGCCATTTGGCTTGGTAAATGCGCCATCGGTATTTCAAAGGACCATAAACAAAATTCTTTCGGAAGCTAAAATAAAATTCGCGCTCGTATACATGGACGACATTTTGATACCTGCACGAACGTTTCAAGAAGGTCTCACTCGCCTAGAAGAGGTTTTAGTTTTATTAAGACAAGGTGGACTGACTTTAAAGTTAGCGAAGTGCAACTTCTTTTTGAAAATATTGACTTTTTGGGCTTTGAAGTTAGCGGGGAAGGAATTAAACCCGGCAGTCGAAAAATTGAAGCTGTATCCCAGTTTTCTACCCCGAAAAATCAACACGAATTACGGCAATTTATTGGTTTGGCAAGCTTCTTTAGAAGGTTCGTACGTGATTTCGCTGTAATATGCAGACCATTGACGGATCTCTTAAAAAAAGACATTGTATGGAAATGGACCAGCGACCAGGATGATGCATTTAACTTGTTAAAGGAAAAACTAATATCTAGACCTATCCTCAGTCTTTATGATCCGAAACGCGAGACTCAATTACATACAGATGCGTGCAAGCATGGTGTTGCTGGAATTTTACTTCAGAAAAGTGACGAAGGCCCCTTTAAGCCGGTCTCATACTTTAGTCGAAAAACTACACCAGATGAACAACGCTTGCACTCTTTTGAGTTGGAGACCCTCGCGGTAGTAGCTTCTTTAAGTAGGTTTCGAGTATACTTGCTCGGGATACCGTTTAAAATACTAACCGACTGCAATGCGCTGAGGAGTACTCTTACGAAAAGGGATCTTATCCCACGGATTGCGCGCTGGTGGATCCAAATTCAAGAGTATGATTGTGAAATTGAATATCGTCCCGGCACCAGCATGGCACATGCAGATGCATTAAGTAGGAACCCCGTAGACATAGCCAATACAGAAAGCCATATTTTGGACGTTCTAACAGTAGATGCAGAAGACTGGATAACAACAGTACAGTCTAGTGACGACGAAATTTCCCACATTAAAACTATCTTAAGTGACCCCGAATCCGGAAAGATAACCGACATTATTAAAAACTATAAAATAAAAAACGGAAAAGTTTACCGTCTGCTTAATGGTGATGACGAAGACAATATGCGATGGGTTGTGCCAAAAGGGGTCAGGTGGCAAGTGGTAAAAATGAACCATGATGATATCGGGCACTTCGGTTTTGAAAAAACTCTGACGCGAATAAAACAATCTTTCTGGTTCCCTAAAATGAGACGCTTTATAAAAAAGTATGTTCGGTCATGCATCGAATGTGCTCATCATAAAGGAACCTCTGGTAAACAGCATGGAGAACTCCATCCTATCAAAAAATCGAAATACCGTTTCATACTATCCATGCTGATCACCTGGGTCCTTTTGTTCGAAGCAAGAGGGGTAACATTTACCTTCTGGTTATAATTGATAGCTTTACTAAATTTATTAACATCAAGCCCGTTCGAAATACAAAATCATCAACATCGGTAAAAGTCTTACGCGAGCATATTAGTTATTTCGGCACACCCGTTAGGTTGATCACGGACCAGGGAACATCATTTACAAGCGCTGCTTTTAAGTCGTTCACTAAATCAGCGGGTATTAAGCACATTTTGAACGCCGTTGCTACACCACGGGCCAACGGCCAAGTCGAAAGGTTTAACAGAACGATTCTAGATGCTTTGTCCACGAAATGTCATGGCAAAGATGACAAGTGTTGGGACGAATTTGTACCAGACGTACAAATCGGTCTGAACACAACAGTACATAAAACTACGGGTAAAAGTCCCTCTGAACTTGTTTTTGGTGTCCGTATTAAAGCTAATAGCGAAAATGTACTTAGTGAAGTTATCGATGAATCGTTAGACGTAATATCCCCTGAAAAGCTAAGAGAAGTTAGACATGAGGTCGGAAAACGAATTGAAGAGCAACAAGCAAAAGATAAAAGTAGTTTTGATGCGAAGCGTATCACGGGTACAAAATATAATATCGGGGACTTAGTGACCGTTAGAAGGGAAGTGCCAAACGACGGCAAATCAAAAAAATTAGTTGGCAAATTTCAGGGGCCCTATAGGATTATTAAATGCCTTCCCAACGATCGGTATGTGGTCGAAGATACACCTCTTACACGGAAAAAAGGCAGTCGTCGCTATGAAAACATAATTGCGTTAGATAAATTAAAACCCTGGCTGTGTTTTAATAACAAACATGGTAATAGTTCCGAATCCGGTAGCGATAATAATCAAAGTTCAAATGGATCTGAGTAATCATCACCATGGTTAACTATTTCAGATGTTAGTTTAAAATATAATTTAATTTAATATGTCCCATTGTTTTTAGTTAATGTTAAACTACTGTATTGTATATGACGAAGGTTTGTTAAAATTTTAGAATTGTCTAATTTTTCATTATTTTAATAATGAATGAATGTTATAACAAGATCGGCGATGGTATAAACTACCTGAGATATATTTTATGTTAACATTTATTCTTTCTAATATAGATAATAACGGATATAAAACATGTGAATGTATACAAAATCTAAATAATTGCTTTCTAGCCTAATTATATGTAAGCAAAGGGACTTGCTTAAGCAGGATGGCCGAGCTGTAAGGGATACTTCTTAGTTTGCATAGATTTTAGTTGTTGAGATATATCTTTCTAAGTTAAAATAGCTGGATTGCAGCTTTAGAGGTATCTCAAACGATCAAATCACGTGGTTGTCACGTGGTCGGCGCATGTTTTGAACATTTTATTTATTAAAACGTGCATAAGTCGCACCTATGTTCTTGTTTGGTTGGGTAAAAGCTTTGTATCCAATGTGCCGAATAAATTTATTGTTGTTCAAATCTACCTCTGTTTCATTAACTACTGCTTACTCCTTTATCATATATATATATATATATATATATATATATATATATATATATATATATATTATATATATATATATACCTCAGTTGACTCTATTTAATAATGCAAACATTGCAAAACGTGGAGATATTAATCAGTTCAGTTGCAATTGTCCCCCAGTCCAAATTGTCCCGCCGTACCTTATATATTTTTTTGTTTGAGATAATATCAATAAAAATATCGTACAGTAAAAACTCATTTTTTTCGCTTAAAATACGCAACATCTCGAAAAATGTTATACCAAACGTTTTGTTCCTTAAGAAATTTTCTATCTAATAGGATTTTTTAAAACAGTTTTTCGCAAAAATACCGCAAATTTCCTCATTCTCGCCTTTCATCTCATAGCGCGACTCCCATGATGCCTCTGTCCATCCTCGTTCCCAATGTAAAAATGGCGTTTAGATTGTTGCAGCGCAAACGAAATTAAACTTAAGTTGGTTGCAATAAGACGTAGATTTTTTTAAAAATATGCACACCTGCGATCTGCGGTAATAAAATTTTATGGCTTTCGCGATGATCACATTCATTAATGTCATAACCGCCAATTGCTTGCATTTGAAATTGAACTTTAAGTACTAAGAAATAACGTTGTTTTTGTAAAAAAATGAAAGTAGTTTTTACTACATTGCGAAGTTTTCGTTTGTCAACTGGACGCACACATTTGCAACTAAGCGATCGGACACTTTTGAGTGCCGAATTTGTAGGTGATAGTGTATCTAGAGAAGTTTAAATCGATGGTATCGGTATTTCTATTTTGCGGGGGGCTGTGCCCCCGAGCCCCCCCCCCCCTTATTTTCTCTCTTAAGGGTCGCAAGAAAACTTTAACCTTACTTAGTTTGGATACTTAGTTGATCTTTCTTTTTTGCGGGGGGCTGTGCCCCCCGAGCCCCCCTTATTTTCACTCTTAAGGGTCGTAAAATAGACCTTAACCTAACTTATTTTCAATACGTACTACGTTGGCTTTTTGACGGTGGGCTTCGCCCCCGAGCCCCCTTGTGGGAGCTTCGCCCCTCGTCGACCATTTTCGCTTAGTTATCAATTTTTATTTTGTAAACGTGTCGACGCTATTCCGCGAAGTGGGTTTCCTATTATCGCTTTTAAGGGTAACAAGAAAACCCTTTTTTTTTACGAGGGGAAATGCGTTACGCATACCATCCCAGGCGCAGGGACCGGCCTGGGATGGTTATGTGGGACTCCCGGGTCCATATTGGCTCATATAAAATTATTTGTTATAAAATTATTGTTTATACCGATTTGTGCTCCGAATGATCATTTCTCATAATTTTACTTATCATAATTTTGTTTCATTATTATCAATAGTACTACTATCACTGTTCATAATAATCATTTAGTCGAAAATATTTAATCATAAATTCTATACAAATATTTAATAACATTCATAATTTTGTGTTTAAGAAAATCATTCATCATAAAATTATTTAAAAAGTTTTGGGGAAAACTTGTGCCATTTATAGAAGCGCGCTTGAAGCTTTTACAGTGACATATACAATTTACATTAAAAATTCGTTTCTGGTTCGCTCACGGTCAACCTAACACGCTCCTCCTCGCTACGCTCGTCGTCGCACCTAACTGAACAGTCACATTTATTTATTTATTTATTTTATTTATTTCAAAAATAGTGATACAGCATGACAGTATTAAATACTATTAAAATAACTGCAAAACTAAAAACTAAAAACAAGTAACAAACATTTTTTATACATGATAAACTGTTGAAAGACGTACATCCATCCTCTCTAAATGACATGTGATGTCTGTTCTGTTAACAATAATATAACTATAAATTAAATTACTCGCAATCGTTATGATCAATAAGTATATAAACGTAAACATTAGTATAAAACGTATTTATGATGAATGACATTATGAACATAAGTCATTGGAAGTTACGATAGTTATTAACATAAAACTGCTATAAATAATGATCGTTATAATGTAAAATTGTATGAGAAACATTTTCGGACTACCAATAATCTATATAACAATTTTATATGAACTTTGGCGCACCCGGGACTCCCATATAGGCTAATGAGACCCATGGTGTACCCACTAAAACCCCTCGATTGCCGCCTCAGGGCTTATTGGACGAGGTCGCAGGCACGTTTTGGCACTTCTCCGCAAAACAAGAAAACCCTAACCCAACTATTTTAAATACTACGATGCATCGCCAACTCACTAATTCAATCTACTTGAAAGTTGGTATCACATAACACTTAAATTCGCACCGTTTAGTATAAACCAAGGTGGTGCAGTGTCATTCATGGAACGTTTTTGCCCTCACGCTAGTCATATTTCTAGGTTCGATTCCCGGCAAATGCAAAACTTTTTGTATTTTTATTTTTATTATTTTTCTTCTTGTTGCCAACAGCTATCATAATTATGTTACGAAGTTTCACTTATGCCGCGCGGAGGGACTCCACGCTCAAATTTTTAATGTTTGCGTCCGTTTTCTTTAGTCAAACACAATTTTGTTGATTTTCCGAGGTAAGTTTTTATCTTCTGTTTAACGCCATCTGTGAGAATATTGTGGCGTGACGTTGTAGGAGAGGCATCGTAATTATTTCAGCTCATCTTTTCTATATCAAATTGGTTAGTACTTATTATTGCCATCTTCGGCGCTACATCTATATACATATATAAAATGCTAACGCTAATGTACGTATGTCCGGGGTTTTCTCTATCACTATCAATTCCAATCAACCCCCTGTTGGGGTGGTAAATACGCCTTGGTCTCTAGATGAAAGTAAGGGAGTTTGGTCGCGGTGGGTGGAAGTGGGTGGCTGTGGGTGGCGAAAATGTTAAAAAAATATATATCTGTCCTTCTTCTGTACTGTACATCTCTACTTCTGTATCAGACAATATAATTTTAAATGTGTCACGCAATATAAAAAATGTGGGTAAGTGCATCTGTACTTATATATCTGTACTTCTGGAAAGTTCTAAAAATTTCTGGAATGATCTATAAAAGTCCAGAATTTGTGTAAATGTTTCAATCGATCTGGAATGTTCTAGAAAGTTCTAGATACTTCTGGAAAGTTCTAATATTTTCTAGAATAATCTAGAACGTTCCAAAATCTGCAAAACTGAATGTAGTTGATATAGAATGTTCTGGAAAGTTCTGATATTTTCTAGAATGATCTAAAACGTTCCAAAATGTGTAAAACTGAATGTATTTGATATAGAATGTCCTGGAAAGTTCTAATATTTTCTAGAATGTTCTAGAACGTTCCAAAATGTGTAAAACTGAATGTAGTTGATATATAATGTTCTGGAAAGTTCTAATATTTTCTAGAATGTTCTAGAACGTTCCAAAACGTGCAAAACTGAATGTAATTGATATAGAATATTCTGGAAAGTTCTGATATTTTCTAGAATGATCTAGAACGTTCCAAAATGTGCAAAACTGAATACAGTTGATATAGAATGCTCTGGAAAATTTTAATATTTTCTAGAATGTTCTAGAACGTTCCAAAATGTGTTAAACTGAATTAAGTTTTACATATTTATGAAATTTCTACATTATTCCATAAGTTTTCAGAACTTTCTAGAACATTCCATATCGATTGAAACATTTACACACATTCTGGACTTTTATAGATCATTTCAGAAATTTTTAGAACAGGCCAGAACATTCTTATGAACAACATTAAGTTTTACACGTTTTGGAACGTTCTAGAACATTTTAGAAAATATAAGAACTTTCCCGAACATTCTAAATCTAAATATATAAAAGAAGAAACTGACTGACTGACTGACTGACTGGCTGACTAACATATCAACGCACAGCCGAAACCGCTGGTCCTAGAGATTCCAAATTAATAATAATAATAAGTATTTATTGGTCTTAAATCACTTAACAACTATTTTACAATAGAATAGTTAAACGATACACAAAATCATGAGACTTTGATACTTGCAATAGGAGAACCTGTGCTACAAGTATCAATTTCTTCCAAATGTCTAAAACATTATGTAATAAGATACATTATTAGTTGCCAATACAAAAGTTAGGTTAATTTGGCACGTAGGTTCCTTATATAATGTAGTCGCTACGGGACGAGACGGGACGGGCCGGGACAGGAATAAGGTTAGGGATAAGGATAGGGATAGGGATAGGGATAGGGACAGGGACAGCGACAGGGACAGGGACAGGGACAGGGACAGGGACAGGGACAGGGACAGGGACAGGGACAGGGACAGGGACAGGGACAGGGACAGGGACAGGGACAGGGACAGGGACAGGGACAGGGACAGGGACAGGGACAGGGACAGGGACAGGGACAGGGACAGGGACAGGGACAGGGACAGGGACAGGGACAGGGACAGGGACAGGGACAGGGACAGGGACAGGGACAGGGACAGGGACAGGGACAGGGACAGGGACAGGGACAGGGACAGGGACAGGGACAGGGACAGGGACAGGGACAGGGACAGGGACAGGGACAGGGACAGGGACAGGGACAGGGACAGGGACAGGGACAGGGACAGGGACAGGGACAGGGACAGGGACAGGGACAGGGACAGGGACAGGGACAGGGACAGGGACAGGGATAGGGATAGGGATAATATGGGTATCGTTAGAGGGATATGCAGGCAGTGTAAAACGCAGTGCAAAAAGCAGGCGGCTCAGTGGGAAGGGATCGTTGTTGTAAGGGATAATGCAAGAAAGTACTTTTTACCCACCGACCATTAGTGTCGAAATACGGGCTATGTGGGTTGTTTATAAAGGTTTCCCCAGCGTATATAGAATACATACCTACTCATACCTACTACCTACGCTGTGGTCGATGTGGTAACATTTATACAATCATTGGAAGCATTTCTTTAAAAACAATAGTATTATGTGTAATCGAAATAATCGCAGACAAATGTACCTACAGAGAAACCTACGGATCCAAATGAAAATCTTAATTTTTGTATACGTTTGAATAAAAATACTTTTAGTACGCGGGCGAAGCAGCGGGTAAAAGCTAGTTTATTTATAAAGAATAAGTTTTTTTGTGTACTTCAAAATTATTAAAACTGGATGGTAAAAAAATAATATAAATATTTTCGTTACATAATTAAATTTTACGAGAATCGGTTGAATAGAGGAAAATATACGGACATAAAAATGCAAATTTCGATTCTATATTAATAGATATATATCTATTATTACATAAATATTCATACCTACATAATTGTGATGTGCAATTGTGCAATTCTCGGTAATTTGCGGTAATTTACCCGATTTTTATATATCTAATAACTTTCCCTACATAATTGATACAAATCGGGTAAATTTACCCGATTTTTATGGGGAATAACTTTCCCGATACAAATCGGGTAAGTTACCGAGAACGGCACAGCTAGGCAGAACTAAAATAAAGAAAATGTGTTGTTAAAATCAATTATTTACCTTGAATATAATTATTATGATTCGGCCCTTGATCAAATGAAAAGACGAGAAAGCCATAAACCTATTTGTCACAGGTATTGTTTTAATGGCCAATTCCTTTGCAATAAAGTAAGCGTGGCTAGGTGAATTTTTTGTGTAAAACTATTTTCAATGATAATAATTCATTATTAGGTATCATAGCATTTAGCCCAGTCATATCATTACTACTGCTTGGAAGCCTTCCGTTTCCCACTTTCTTCATTCTAGCTTCTGCATTTATTCTTTAACAGGAGAGGTTATCCACTCCTCATAATATTCACATATCCCTATTAGTTAGTATATATGTCAGCAAAGCCCAATTTGTATGGGTAAAGTTACTTCGGGCCGGGTTAAATCGGATAAATTACCTACCGTAGCTAACCGAGAACTGCACATCACTAATTTGCATAGGAACAATAAGAACGAATGTACTCGCTTCATCTTTCAACATTGGCCAATAAGGTTTCTCAGAATAGGAGCGGCTCGAGAACGAATAAATCAACTCCAGACGTGGCAGTTTAGCCCGAATAGGGCGCCATACGTCTCGCATCCTACGCGGAACGCTACCGGTCAATCAGGAACTATGATAAATCTTTAAAGGAAATATGAAAAATTCTCCACGTCGAGGTCTTTTCTCAACGTCGAATATCAAGCCTTTGTTGTTGTAGTTATAGTCTTTTCTATCATCTGTAAATAATAGTAAAATGTCAATTGTGGTCGAGTACAATCGCTATCAAAAATCAGTAATGGAGAGTCATCTCAAGGGAAATGAACAAATCCATTAACAAACCCGAAACTGAAGACCAGCCAGTCATCCAAAACAGCCACGACCTCCCAAATATTTGTTTGATTTGGGAAGAAATTGATTGCAAACTAGTCAAATTTACTAAGTATTTACCTGAATGGAAGTGGATATTCTGTGGTTTAAACAAGTACCGACTTGTAATTCTTGTAACCTTGCCTAGATGTCTAGTTCATCATTATCCTCACATGACTGTATGTACTATCAGCCGCAAAAGTGGATGGCGAACTCTAAACAAAATTGGCGTGCACGTTAAACGAACGCAACGTAGCTTCCAAAAAACCTTGTTGGTTTTTTTCCAGCTCACTAGATGGCGTTGAAAACGAAATTGACGCAAAAAGTAATTTATCTTAATTTTAGAGCCCACTACCTACTACCTACCTACGATTCGAACTGTTCGTTCAATTTTATATTTATTTTTACTTTTTGTAGTTTTTGTTACTTTTTCGTTGGAAAGTAATTACTAATTATTCTTAACATCTGCCATCATTTTACATCACCAACCATTCAGAATTTAAAATAATTCCAAAACACAAATTTCCATAGTCGCCGGCTAGGATTCGAACTGGGAACCTCCTGCATAGAAATCCATGCATCAAACCTCCTCACCAAATGACCAATTGAAAAAGCCTACGAAATTAGTCCCTGGTTGTGTCAACATCAACAAATACGAACTTTGTCCGCAACAGCACGATGCACGACTTGCTATGAGTGGAAGAGAGAGGGCAAATAAGAACAATTCTATGCAATAAAGTAAAACTTAAGTTACAGCATGATGATAATTTAATTTTATTATAATTCAAATTAGATTGATAATAATATTTTTTATAACTATAAGTTTTTCGATACATTTCGTTATTTTTTGTATTAAGAAAAAAAACGTGTAAGGGTACTGAGGGTAGATAGACATTTCCGTCTTATTCGAGTCGTTACTAATTACCTACCTTACAATTCACGTATAACTCATTCAGTTCATTTCTGTGTCTGGGTATCCTGTTCTTTGCTTTCTTTGTGCCTTTTTTTATTTAACTATGAGTTCGCATAATAATATTGACGTAGTCAAAAGATCGCAAATAATTGCGTTGCACGAAGAAGGAGAAACATTTCAGAGATAGCTAGAGAAACCGGTGTGAATGTAAGTAGTTTTATTATTTCCTTACCAATTGGTTTTAGACAATAAATAAGTTGGAATGCTATACAAAATATGGTTATAATTTATGTTTAATTACGTGTTTATAAATTGTTACAGTGGAAAACTGCTAGTTTGTGGATACAACGTTTCCAAATGGAAGGGTCGCTGTCACACCGCCAGAGGTCTGGCAGACCAAACCTTATAGACGCCTCACAACGTCAGCTTATGGTGAGAGAATACGAGGAAAATGGTTTCAAACCGACAAGCCACTATGCCCGTTTATTTGGCACTTGTGCGGACACGGTTCGTCGAGTTCTTCACAGTGAAGGCTTGCACAATCGCAGGCCTGCTGTTAAGCCTCTTCTCACAGACAGACACAAAACGGCAAGATTACAATTTGCGAAGGATCACTTAGACTACGACTGGAGTAATGTTATCTTCACTGACGAAAAGTCTTTCAGATCAAGTCAACATGGCCGTCTTCATTTATGGCGCAGAAATAATACTCGGTACGATACCAACAATGTCGTGCCTAACATGGAGTCGGGCCGTATTTCGGTGAACATGTGGGGCTGGATGAGTGCAGCAGGGCCGGGGGAGCTCGTCAGGATTCCCAATCGAGCGAATAGCGAAACATATGTGGAAGTGCTAGAGGAAACGTTATTACCTACTGTTCGAAACGTATATCCTGAAGACGAAATGACACAGATAACGTTAGTGCAGGACAATTGCCCTATTCATAATTCGCATACTGTGAAGAGGTGGTTGGAGCAAAATAAAAATGAAGTAAAAGTTATTCCGTGGCCTGCTAGGTCGCCCGATTTAAATCCAATTGAGAATGTCTGGGGTGTTATGGTCCAGCGCTGGAATAACGTCAATGAGCGAACCCCGAAGCATTAGAAGCTCATTGTTTGCAAATATGGGAAAACATTCGCGGGTCAGATTTTTGTCAAAATCTTGTCGCATCTATGCGTTCCCGTTTGCAAGATGTAATTGACAAGGAAGGGGGGGTATACCAAATATTAGTGACATAATCATTTGGCCAGGTCAAGCCTGTAGGTATAACAAAGACTGTTAATCGATGCAACAGTGTGTGTCAAATAAGTGTATAAATAACATTATAATACTTTATATGCCTATATTAATATGTAAAAATTACATTATTTTTCTATTGAACACGTAAGTAAAAAATATTACCTTTGATTATTTGATAACAAGACTATATTGGAGTTAGTGATAATAATTTCAAACTTGACACAATTTATTAATAAGTGGTAATTAAGTAGGTAATTGCCTACCAGTCCTGTAATCCACTCTCGTTTTACCGTACAGGTGAAAGGATTTATAAAGGTGCTTTTTTAAATTTATGTTTAATGTGATTCATTCACTAAAATTTATTTATGCTGGAAATAATGAAAAATTAACAATCTTAGTTCTCCTTTATTTCACATATTACCTACAATACCTACATTTTTAATTGGGGTGAGGCTTCAATCCTTTTCCGATCGGAAATGCAACTTAAGCCTAAACCTTAATAAAATGTTGGGTAATTTGCCATCCGGCTGTAAATTAGACCATTTAATATGTTATAAAAATAGCGGTTAATAATATAGTTAACACCCAAAATAAAGTTTTAAACCACTGCTGAAACAGTAAGGTTAAATGGTGGAAATTTTATACATATTAGAAAGATATTTGTAATTTATTTACCTACACATGTCAACACCCGAGGTATTAGATTATTAATCTAGGCTGTTATTTAGAAGTAAATAAATAACTTAATACATATATCTTGTTTTTAAGATAAGAACTTTTAGGGTAAAATAAAATGTGTAATTGCAGTTATTCTCTGAAGATAATGCTGTATACCTTATTTTGCCGTTGTCGTATTTTTTAATACTTTGTATAAGGTTTTAGGCAATTATAAAAGTGAACATTATCGTGACCAGCGGGCTTATTTTTGAGTCTCACGCGTTCGAATTCAGAAAATTGTCACTGAAAATAATAAACAAGTCACCGTTTTCAACAGGTATTTTAGTGACAAAATCCCGTATGCGAGATTCAAAAATCGCCCTCCAGGTATTAGTAAAAAATAAATGAAAATAAATACAATAATGAAAACAACAGCGTTTAGTTATTTCTGGTTGTTTATATATATGTGTAATAGTTATTTGTTTTTTGTTTTAATATTGGAATCCAACTTTGCCAAGGGGGCAAAGTTGTTGTTTAACCGCACGTGCCAATATTGATACCCGAGCAAGCGAAAGATTCCAATATTGAACCGCGAGCGTAGCGAGAGGTTCAAAAAGTGGAATCTTGAGCGTTGCGAGGGTTTCAAGGCACGAAGGTTAAACGAACTTTGCCACCGAGTGAAACACAAAATTTTTCACCACACCAACACGAACAAAATACAGACTATAGAACATCAAACTAAATCAAATCCATCAATTTATTCAATATTTAGGATTCAAAATCATCATTTTTAAGTAAATTCTAAGGCAAGACATCGTTAAAATTTGTATGAAATTACTTTGCGCTCTTGGATAACGGATACCAAAATTGCATGTTATCCACAAGAGTGCAAAGTAATTTCCAAATTTTAACTTGATGCCTTGAGCTGGCTGGTAGAACTTACCTACAAATAATTATTTTTAAATCATAAATATTGAATAGATTGCTGGATTTGATTTAAATTGATGTTTTATAGTCAGTATTTTGTTCGCGTTGGTGTGGTGAAAATTTTTATGATTTTTATGAAGTAAATTAAATGATCGTATTAACGATATACCATCCATACTAATATTAAGTATAAATGGGAAAGTGTGTTTGTCTCTGTTTGTTTTTCCGCCTTTCACGGTAAAATGGAACGGATAGTTGAAGGGTTGCAGAGTGACATAGGCTACTTTTCGTGTATTTCCAACCCCGGGCTCTTCCCTAAAATGGATTGAGTATGGAGCATTCCTCAATTTTCAAATTTAACTCGAGCGAAGCCGCGGGCAAAAGCTAGTATTGTATAATGCTCATATTGCCTATATAAGTTAATAACTTTAATCATAGACATAAAAAATAATAAAAAATACCTGAAGTGTCATGCAATAATTGGTAACTTAAATTTTCCCGTTACATGGAACTACCCGAGGTTTGAAACGAACTATAGTTAATTTACTAACAAACTAAAATAGAAAACCTTGTTTATATAAACGTATAATATATACTTTTTAAAACATTATTATTTTACAGCTATTTAAACTGGGATGTCTCAGTAACTCACTGAGAAAGAACCAACATATACTATAACTATACTACAAAAAAATATATAGAAATCTTTCCCTGATAGGTATCACAATGTCTGATAACTTTGTTTACACACATTAGAAATAATACCTATGTGAGATCAGACCCTTTAGCACAACTTGCCTTGTCGCGCGCGAGTCCATACATAAAGCGCGACTTCAAGTATGGACTCGCGCGCGACAAGGCAAGTTGTGCTAGAGGGGCAGGTGGAGCATTAAGACAGGGATACTCGTTAATAAAGGAAACTTGTTTTTTTTTAAATGTTTGTTCCATACTTCCAATAGTTAGTAATGTAATGACTTGAAAAGTAATAATGATATTACCCTCAACTAGAGTGTAGTAAATAAGACAATAAATAAGTAAATTATTTTAAATCTCAACCTTAACCAGCAAGTAATAAAAACACGAAAAATCAAGAGATACTTTTCTGAAGTAAAATCGCGGTAGTATAAAAAATTTCGGAAGAATAACATTAACATTATTATTATGCCAATTTCAACCTTATCCTGTAGTCATTAGAAGAGTTTGAGAACAGACCACTGAGACCACATAGATTACGGATTGCATTGAAGTAATGCAAGGCAAATTTTCGACAAGGTTGTCAACTCAACTGGTAGCCTAGGGGAACAGAGCACTGGTTATACGAAGGGTCGGGCGCTTGGTGTTCCGAGTTCAAATCCTGGCAGTGGCGCTAAGTGTGATGTCTTTTTGTATGATGTTTGGCTGGAAGCCGACAAAATATTATAAAATTAAAAACGAGCAAATATGTATTCAGAAACGACGGTTGCTAGAAAAGTAATTGGTTGGTGCGGGCGGGGGGAGGCACAATGAGGGAGAACCGGCTCGGGCGAGCACACATCACGTGACCCGCTCGCCGTCGACCGATGATCTTTAGGGTTTAATTTCTCTGCAGTTTACATTATCCGATCCGATATCGGACGTCGGAAGGTATGGAATATCGGTCCTACATCCGATATCGGATTGGACAATGTGAAAACGCACTAATGAGGGTGCCACCGCCACTGGACGATTAACTTAGTAGTATTTAAAGACAAAGGCATATTTAGAAAAACTCATAACAAAAATTTATAAATGATTTCTACCTCTCCCTAATGTGGTTTTACCCATCGTGACTAAGTGACACTCGTTTGAAATTAAAATATAAAAAAATGTATTTTAAACGACAATGAACATAAAAACTCGTAATAATTTAATGAATTTCTTTACTTATTAGCAAATTCACCTACATTAACCTTTTTTGGTCAACAACGCCATCTAATTTTCTATCTATACACTACTCCATTCTTGCTTTCAACGCCATCTAGTTTTCTATCTATACACTAGTCCATTCTTGCTACAGACGTTGATATGCAAAATTGACCCTTAGGCTTTCCATGCACTTTTTCGGCTGATAGTACATAGATAAACTATTTTCTTTTCATGGACATTCTCAATTTGGCTTGGCATAGAATAAATAACTTCGCTCACAAAATATTGGGTTCGGGCAAAATACAGAGTGAAATCCTTTTAAGGCTGCTTTCAAAAAAAACGTCAAAAGAATGTAAAATTTATAGTTTTAGTCGGTGAAATACTACACTTTCCGTTATCCAATAGATTTATTTAATTTAAGTTCCAGTTAGAGCATCTTATTGTCTTGATTTTTATAAGACTGGATTTTTGAAAACTAACTCACTAAATTAATTATGAATTTTTCTCTAATGCACGTTTAGAAAAACGCACGTATAGAGCTGAATCAGTCGATCTTATTTGTAAAATTTGGACAATTTTGAATATTAAAACGGGTAAATTTATAATTCGTATATCCTGTACCACAATCATTTCAGACTAGATTTTTATTTTAAGTTTTTGAAAAAGAGTAAACTAGCCTAAGGCGAATTCAATTTTTTCAGAAATTACCTAAAATTAAGTGACAATTTCTTTGAAAATCTACATCACATCGAAGTAAGTTTTGTACTAAATTAATCTGCAACGTTTAAAAGCCCTCTTAATTTATCATTCGTAGCTTTTATATTAACTCCAACGTCAGGAAATATAATTTAACCGAATAATACCGAATCTTTAACTTATTGTTAGGTTCTGAATTTGATAACAGAGTATATAATTATGCAGTAACGAGTATGTTATATTATATCGCAAAAGAAAATCTATATACTGAGCCCGAATATTATGTTATTCAGAAAGCCTGACAAAAATAACAGTTGTTACTTAAAGATTTTCGTTTCCTCTTTTTAGAAGCATTCTGAATATCGTCACTACTTTGAAAAAATCTCGTATCTCACACTGCTCCACAAAGACAAAACGTAGTAAGTCTATATGCATTCCAAACATACTTAATACATTTTTCTCTTCATTTACAGAAGATACAAGTTTTTTTTTTCAAAGTAGTGCCGATATATTATTTGCTTAGACCAACCGGTATACCGCCTTCAGTAGCCCTAGCACATGATTGCCGCGGGAGTATGTCGCCGCGAGATAGATCCAAACTGTATTAATGACATAAGGACGGGTAGTCTATCTCGCGGCGACATACTCTCGCAGCGAGTAACCTATATAGACGTATATAGTGGATAGAAGTTTGTAGACTGTCCGTACACATGTACATCATTTTATTATTCTGTAAGGTGTGGCTTACCTCTTCTTGTAAGCCTTTAGGCGGTATACTGGTGTTCGAACACGAAAACGAACTCACTCTGTATGCCAGATACGTTGAATGCCGTATGAACCTATGTGGGACGCATAACTCAATTCGGAGGGTAGGTCGGTTAAATAAGTTACCAACTACAAAATCTCATATTTCACGCATGGGAGATTAATCGATCAAGACGGAGCAACTCACGAACCTCACTAGTATACAGGCAGGAACTGGCTACAATAGAATCTTATGAGGCTACATGATATAATAAAAACTGGTGGCCTAGCGGTAAAAGCGTGCGATTTTTGAGGATTGGTATGCTAAAATGGAAAGGAGCTCCCCTTTTAACTTGGGAATTTTGTTAAATTACAAATCGTGATATTTTAAAAAAAAATTGGGACATCAGTAGTATTTCAAAAAAATCTTTAAAATATTTTATTTTATTTGATTATGGAACGAAATTTGATGAATCTGTAACAATGAAATATTAAGGTATGTTTAGCTTTTTTGGTTAATTGAAATTTGTTTTTTTTTTGTTTTTTATGTAAATATTGATTGACTTGTATCTGTAAAAAGCATATCATGATATCAAAACGGTCGAAAATAAAAATAAACAATTTGTTATTTTCTATCTAAAAAAACTGGTGGCCGAAGCGTTTGTAAAAGCGTGCGCCGTTTCTTAAGCGGTCACCGGTTCGAATTCGAACCCCGGCTAGTACGGAATTTATGTACGTGCGAAATGTTAATTGATATTTGCCGCAGTCGCTTTTCTGTGAAGTAAAACCTCGTGAGGAAAGCGGACTAATCCCAATAAAGCCTATAGTTAGTTAACCTTCGGGTTCGAAAATCAGATAGTAGTCACATTCGTAAAAGTACACTGAGTGAAATTTGCATTGTAAATTTAACAAGTTCGACTTGTTGCGAGTTCATCCGTTTTGTAACAAGTATTTTAGTAAACGGAATAAATCACAATATTGATGATACAAGTCGAATTTGTACGAACAACAAGATCAAACTTGTTGAAATATATTTGATTGAATCAGCCAAACATATGGTAAAACAATATGTGTCATGTTGCTTTTATAAAATCGACTTATTGATTCAAATATATTGTTGATTCAAATGACTTAACAAAATCTATTTTTTGTTTGAAATAAAAAGCACGTAGGCGCTATTTTAACCCAAAAAACTTGTTGAACGAACATGAAAACTGGTTGTTTTTTCTCTCAGTGTAATGCTAACGCCAAATCTTCTGATTATTTATTAAAGCGGACCCCAGGCTCCTATAACCGGGGCGGGATAACGCAAGAAGCATGATCATGATGACGTGTCTAAGATGCTAGGATAAGACATACCTATTTTTTTGCAAGTTATAAATGAAAACCACAAAATTAAAATTTTGAAAAAACCCCCGACCGCGACCTAGTGGACCGATTTTCATGAACATGTCTAAGAACACTGAAAGCGGTTCATCCGTTCGGGAGCTACGATTCATACACCCCGTCGTTTTTGCGTCGGGGGTTAAAATTGGAACTAAGGTTATACTGAAAATTATATGGTATGCTTAAAACGTTTAAGGAAAATCTACCCTATCAAATGATTCCGTTGTAATTTCAACGGCTGAAACTGAATGTGGTGGGCAGGAGGCCATGTACTAAGAACCCAGAGCCGCCAGACCTTCCTCATTTTCTGATGAAACTTTGGGATAATGTAGAGTTCGTATCGACGTTTAATGTCTGCATATTACCTAGTTCGGTCCGGCGGCCATTTTTTTGCTGTAAGTTTTTTTTTTTCAAAAACACTAACTTTCCTTAAATTCTCAAGGCTGATTTTTATATGATATGTAATAGAAAAGACTTTAAGGATTTGATAATCATCATTTCCTGATCATTTCCGCCGGCCGTTAGTTTTACGAGACGCTTGACAGTCTTTCTAATTTACCCTGATTTCTCAAGCTACGGCCGGCGCAAATGGTTAGGAAATCATAATTATCAATTCTTTGCAGTACTTTCTAACAAGTTTATAAAAATTAGCTTTCAGAATTTAAGGTAAGTTAGTGTTTTTTTTTTAAAAAAACCTTATAGCAAAAAAATGTTCAACGGGCCGAACTAGAAATAAATTAATAGTTTAAAAAACACTATAAAACACGCTTTTATAAATGCACGTAAAAGCCAAAAATAAATTATGGATCGTTCAAGTTGTCTCTATTTGTGAGCTGAAGTTTAAAAACTATGTGCTTTTAATTATAATATTTGATTGTAAAAGCGTGGGGCGCTGGAACAGGAAAGACTTTTTGTATAACCACAGAATATATAAGTATAACTTGCTGATAAATCAAATTATGCTATGTTACGGGAAGGAGGTTACACAGATTGACGCGCTAACTGGAGTTGCAGCATGACTAGTAGGTTCTACATTAAACAGTCAAATCAATTAAAAGTCAGTGTTCAAAGTAGGTACCAGTTTGTCGAACTCAGACAAAATATGCGCTAGTAGCGAGGAGAGTCGACAGTCACCGACACTTAGAACGCCGCTTTTTTCCGGTAATCAAAGTACAAAAGGGGAAAGTGTCTACAGTGACAGGATGCAGAGTTCTTGTTCGTGGACGAGATATCTTTGGTTCTCTTTGGTAACCCTTAGGCGGCATATGTAAACGTTATGTTCTTATGCAACTTCATTCGCCAGGAAGTTCGAATTAGTATTTGTTTACAAGAAAGTCTTTCCTGTTCCAGCGCCCCACGCTTTTACAATCAAATATTATAATTAAAAGCACATAGTTTTTAAACTTCAGCTCACAAATAGAGACAACTTGAACGATCCATAATTTATTTTTGGCTTTTACGTGCATTTATAAAAGCGTGTTTTATAGTGTTTTTTAAACTATTAATTTATTTTATACTTTTTAGTCATTAATAATGAAATAAATACCTTTTAACATTTATACATAAAATTATTTCAAGTAGGCGGATTTTACATGCCATTTGTGGCTTAACGTGTACTTATTGCTAATTGCTACTTAATAATAACTAGCGGCTACCTTCTTATTACGGTATTATCATAAAAATGTTTATACCTAGTAAGTTATCCGTAAAAGATAGACAATATAGACATGTGCCATCGCGGACTTTTTGAAGACATTAGAGAGACATACTTTCGCCATACATTGTTTTGAAGCTCTCAGCTAGTGGGATTTTGTTTGACTCGATTAGAAAATATTGTCACATTTCAACTAATTCAAACAAAATTTAAGTATTTCTTTTTTGCCGAGCCCCCTTTATTTGCACTTAAGGGTCACAGGAAAACCATTACCCAACTTATTTTAAATACAACGTTGATCTTTCTTTTATGCGGGGGGCTTTGCCCCCCGAGCCCCCCTTTGTTTGCTCTGAAAGGTCACAAGAAAACGCTAACCCAACTTATTTTAAATACTACGTTAATCTTTCTTTTATGCGGGGGGCTTCGCCCCCGAGCCCCCCTTTTCGTTACTCTTAAGGGTAACAAGAAAACCCTAACCCAACTTATTTTAAATACAACGTTTATCTTTCTTTTATGCGGGGGGCTTCGCCCCCCGAGCCCCCCTTTGTTTGCTCTTAAAGGTCACAAGAAAACACTAACCCAACTTATCTTAAATACTACGTTGATCTTTCTTTCATGCGGGGGGCTTCGCCCCCCGAGCCCCACTTTGTTTGCTCTTAAAGGTCACAAGAAAACCTAACCCAACTTATTTTAAATACTACGTTGATCTTTCTTTTATGCGGGGGGCTTCGCCCCCCGAGCCCCCCTTTTCGTTACTCTTAAGGGTCACAAGAAAACCCTAAACCAACTTATTTAAAATACAACGTTGATCTTTCTTTCATGCGGGGGCTTCGCCCCCCGAGCCCCCCTTTGTTTGCTCTTAAAGGTCACAAGAAAACGCTAACCCAACTTATTTTAAAAACAACGTTGATCTTTCTTTTATGCGGGGGGCTTCGCCCCCCGAGCCCCCCTTTGTTTGCTCTTAAAGGTCACAAGAAAACGCTAACCCAACTTATCTTAAATACTACGTTGATCTTTCTTTCATGCGGGGGCTTCGCCCCCGAGCCCCCTTTGTTTGCTCTTAAAGGTCACAAGAAAACGCTAACCCAACTTATTTTAAATACAACGTTAATCTTTCTTTTATGCGGGGGCTTCGCCCCCGAGCCCCCCCTTTGTTTACTCTTAAAGGTCACAAGAAAACGCTAACCCAACTTATCTTAAATACTACGTTGATCTTTCTTTCATGCGGGGGGCTTCGCCCTCCGAGCCCCCTTTTTCTTTACTCTTAAGGAACACAAGAAAACCCTAAACCAACTTATTTTAAATACAACGTTGATCTTTCTTTCATGAGGGGGGCTTCTCCCCCCGAGCCCCCCTTTGTTTGCTCTTAAATGTCACAAGAAAACGCTAACCCAACTTATCTTAAATACTACGTTGATCTTTCTTTCATGCGGGGGGCTTCGCCCCCGAGCCCCCCTTTGTTTGCTCTTAAAGGTCACAAGAAAACGCTAACCCAACATATTCTAAATACAACGTTGATCTTTCTTTCATGTGGGGGGCTTCGCCGCCCGAGCCCCCCTTTGTTTGCTCTTAAAGGTCACAAGAAAACCCTAACCCAACTTATCTTAAATACTACGTTGATCTTTCTTTCATGCGGGGGGCTTCGCCCCCCGAGCCCCCCCTTTGTTTGCTCTTAAAGGTCACAAGAAAACGCTAACCCAACTTATTCTAAATACTACGTTGATCTTTCTTTCATGCGGGGGGCTTCGCCCCCCGAGCCCCCCTTTGTTTGCTCTTAAGGATCACAATAAAACCCTAAACCAACTTATTTTAAATACAACGTTGATCTTTCTTTCATGCGGGGGGCTTCGCCCCCCGAGCCCCCCTTTGTTTGTTCTTAAATGTCACAAGAAAACGCTAACCCAACTTATCTTAAATACTACGTTGATCTTTCTTTCATGCGGGGGCTTCGCCCCCGAGCCCCCTTTGTTTGCTCTTAAAGGTCACAAGAAAACCTAAACCAACTTATTTTAAATACAACGTTGATCTTTCTTTCATGCGGGGGCTTCGCCCCCGAGCCCCCCTTTGTTTGCTCTTAAATGTCACAAGAAAACGCTAACCCAACTTATCTTAAATACTACGTTGATCTTTCTTTCATGCGGGGGCTTCGCCCCCGAGCCCCCCTTTGTTTGCTCTTAAAGGTCACAAGAAAACGCTAACCCAACTTATTCTAAATACTACGTTGATCTTTCTTTCATGCGGGGGCTTCGCCCCCGAGCCCCCTTTTCTTTACTCTTAAGGATCACAAGAAAACCCTAAACCAACTTATTTTAAATACAACGTTGATCTTTCTTTCATGCGGGGGCTTCGCCCCCGAGCCCCCTTTGTTTGCTCTTAAATGTCACAAGAAAACGCTAACCCAACTTATCTTAAATACTACGTTGATCTTTCTTTCATGCGGGGGCTTCGCCCCCGAGCCCCCCTTTGTTTGCTCTTAAAGGTCACAAGAAAACGCTAACCCAACTTATTCTAAATACTACGTTGATCTTTCTTTCATGCGGGGGCTTCGCCCCCGAGCCCCCCTTTTTTTACTCTTAAGGATCACAAGAAAACCTAACCCAACTTATTTTAAATACAACGTTGATCTTTCTTTCATGCGGGGGGCTTCGCCCCCCGAGCCCCCTTTGTTTGTTGTTAAATGTCACAAGAAAACGCTAACCCAACTTATCTTAAATACTACGTTGATCTTTCTTTCATGCGGGGGCTTCGCCCCCGAGCCCCCTTTGTTTGCTCTTAAAGGTCACAAGAAAACGCTAACCCAACTTATTCTAAATACTACGTTTGCTCTTTTATGTCACAAAGACAAGAAAACGCTAACCCAACTTATCTTAAATACTACGTTGATCTTTCTTTCATGCGGGGGCTTCGCCCCCGAGCCCCCTTTGTTTGCTCTTAAAGGTCACAAGAAAACGCTAACCCAACTTATTCTAAATACAACGTTGATCTTTCTTTCATGTGGGGGCTTCGCCCCCGAGCCCCCTTTGTTTGCTCTTAAAGGTCACAAGAAAACGCTAACCCAACTTATCTTAAATACTACGTTGATCTTTCTTTCATGCGGGGGCTTCGCCCCCGAGCCCCCCTTTGTTTGCTCTTAAAGGTCACAAGAAAACGCTAACCCAACTTATTCTAAATACTACGTTGATCTTTCTTTCATGCGGGGGCTTCGCCCCCGAGCCCCCTTTGTTTGCTCTTAAGGATCACAAGAAAACCCTAAACCAACTTATTTTAAATACAACGTTGATCTTTCTTTCATGTGGGGGGCTTCGCCGCCCGAGCCCCCCTTTGTTTGCTCTTAAAGGTCACAAGAAAACCCTAACCCAACTTATCTTAAATACTACGTTGATCTTTCTTTCATGCGGGGGCTTCGCCCCCGAGCCCCCCTTTGTTTGCTCTTAAAGGTCACAAGAAAACGCTAACCCAACTTATTCTAAATACTACGTTGATCTTTCTTTCATGCGGGGGGCTTCGCCCCCCGAGCCCCCCTTTGTTTGCTCTTAAGGATCACAATAAAACCCTAAACCAACTTATTTTAAATACAACGTTGATCTTTCTTTCATGCGGGGGCTTCGCCCCCGAGCCCCCTTTGTTTGTTCTTAAATGTCACAAGAAAACGCTAACCCAACTTATCTTAAATACTACGTTGATCTTTCTTTCATGCGGGGGGCTTCGCCCCCCGAGCCCCCCTTTGTTTGCTCTTAAAGGTCACAATAAAACCCTAAACCAACTTATTTTAAATACAACGTTGATCTTTCTTTCATGCGGGGGCTTCGCCCCCGAGCCCCCTTTGTTTGTTCTTAAATGTCACAAGAAAACGCTAACCCAACTTATCTTAAATACTACGTTGATCTTTCTTTCATGCGGGGGGCTTCGCCCCCCGAGCCCCCCTTTGTTTGCTCTTAAAGGTCACAAGAAAACGCTAACCCAACTTATTCTAAATACAACGTTGATCTTTCTTTCATGCGGGGGCTTCGCCCCCGAGCCCCCTTTTTTTACTCTTAAGGATCACAAGAAAACCCTAAACCAACTTATTTTAAATACAACGTTGATCTTTCTTTCATGCGGGGGCTTCGCCCCCGAGCCCCCTTTGTTTGCTCTTAAATGTCACAAGAAAACGCTAACCCAACTTATCTTAAATACTACGTTGATCTTTCTTTCATGCGGGGGCTTCGCCCCCGAGCCCCCCTTTGTTTGCTCTTAAAGGTCACAAGAAAACGCTAACCCAACTTATTCTAAATACAACGTTGATCTTTCTTTCATGCGGGGGCTTCGCCCCCTAGAGCCCCCTTTTCTTTACTCTTAAGGATCACAAGAAAACCTAACCCAACTTATTTTAAATACAACGTTGATCTTTCTTTCATGCGGGGGCTTCGCCCCCGAGCCCCCCTTTGTTTGCTCTTAAATGTCACAAGAAAACGCTAACCCAACTTATCTTAAATACTACGTTGATCTTTCTTTCATGCGGGGGCTTCGCCCCCCGAGCCCCCCTTTGTTTGCTCTTAAAGGTCACAAGAAAACGCTAACCCAACTTATTCTAAATACTACGTTTGCTCTTAAATGTCACAAGAAAACGCTAACCCAACTTATCTTAAATACTACGTTGATCTTTCTTTCATGCGGGGGCTTCGCCCCCGAGCCCCCTTTGTTTGCTCTTAAAGGTCACAAGAAAACGCTAACCCAACTTATTCTTAAATACAACGTTGATCTTTCTTTCATGCGGGGGCTTCGCCCCCGAGCCCCCTTTGTTTGCTCTTAAAGGTCACAAGAAAACCTAACCCAACTTATCTTAAATACTACGTTGATCTTTCTTTCATGCGGGGGCTTCGCCCCCGAGCCCCCCTTTGTTTGCTCTTAAAGGTCACAAGAAAACGCTAACCCAACTTATCTTAAATACTACGTTGATCTTTCTTTCATGCGGGGGCTTCGCCCCCGAGCCCCCTTTGTTTGCTCTTAAGGATCACAATAAAACCCTAAACCAACTTATTTTAAATACAACGTTGATCTTTCTTTCATGCGGGGGCTTCGCCCCCGAGCCCCCTTTGTTTGTTCTTAAATGTCACAAGAAAACGCTAACCCAACTTATCTTAAATACTACGTTGATCTTTCTTTCATGCGGGGGCTTCGCCCCCGAGCCCCCTTTGTTTGCTCTTAAAGGTCACAATAAAACCCTAAACCAACTTATTTTAAATACAACGTTGATCTTTCTTTCATGCGGGGGCTTCGCCCCCGAGCCCCCTTTGTTTGTTCTTAAATGTCACAAGAAAACGCTAACCCAACTTATCTTAAATACTACGTTGATCTTTCTTTCATGCGGGGGCTTCGCCCCCGAGCCCCCCTTTGTTTGCTCTTAAAGGTCACAAGAAAACGCTAACCCAACTTATTCTAAATACAACGTTGATCTTTCTTTCATGCGGGGGCTTCGCCCCCGAGCCCCCCTTTTCTTTTACTCTTAAGGATCACAAGAAAACCCTAAACCAACTTATTTTAAATACAACGTTGATCTTTCTTTCATGCGGGGCTTCGCCCCCGAGCCCCCTTTGTTTGCTCTTAAATGTCACAAGAAAACGCTAACCCAACTTATCTTAAATACTACGTTGATCTTTCTTTCATGCGGGGGCTTCGCCCCCGAGCCCCCTTTGTTTGCTCTTAAAGGTCACAAGAAAACGCTAACCCAACTTATTCTAAATACAACGTTGATCTTTCTTTCATGCGGGGGCTTCGCCCCCGAGCCCCCTTTTCTTTACTCTTAAGGATCACAAGAAAACCCTAAACCAACTTATTTTAAATACAACGTTGATCTTTCTTTCATGCGGGGGCTTTTCCCCCGAGCCCCCTTTGTTTGCTCTTAAATGTCACAAGAAAACGCTAACCCAACTTATCTTAAATACTACGTTGATCTTTCTTTCATGCGGGGGCTTCGCCCCCGAGCCCCCTTTTCTTTGCTCTTAAGGATCACAAGAAAACCCTAAACCAACTTATTTTAAATACAACGTTGATCTTTCTTTCGAGCCCCCATTTGTTTGCTCTTAAATGTCACAAGAAAACGCTAACCCAACTTATCTTAAATACTACGTTGATCTTTCTTTCATGCGGGGGGCTTCGCCCCCCGAGCCCCCCTTTGTTTGCTCTTAAGGATCACAATAAAACCCTAAACCAACTTATTTTAAATACAACGTTGATCTTTCTTTCATGCGGGGGCTTCGCCCCCCGAGCCCTCCTTTGTTTGTTCTTAAATGTCACAAGAAAACGCTAACCCAACTTATCTTAAATACTACGTTGATCTTTCTTTCATGCGGGGGCTTCGCCCCCCGAGCCCCCCTTTGTTTGCTCTTAAAGGTCACAATAAAACCCTAAACCAACTTATTTTAAATACAACGTTGATCTTTCTTTCATGCGGGGGCTTCGCCCCCCGAGCCCCCCTTTGTTTGTTCTTAAATGTCACAAGAAAACGCTAACCCAACTTATCTTAAATACTACGTTGATCTTTCTTTCATGCGGGGGGCTTCGCCCCCCGAGCCCCCCTTTGTTTGCTCTTAAAGGTCACAAGAAAACGCTAACCCAACTTATTCTAAATACAACGTTGATCTTTCTTTCATGCGGGGGCTTCGCCCCCCGAGCCCCCTTTTCTTTACTCTTAAGGATCACAAGAAAACCCTAAACCAACTTATTTTAAATACAACGTTGATCTTTCTTTCATGCGGGGGGCTTCGCCCCCCGAGCCCCCCTTTGTTTGCTCTTAAATGTCACAAGAAAACGCTAACCCAACTTATCTTAAATACTACGTTGATCTTTCTTTCATGCGGGGGGCTTCGCCCCCCGAGCCCCCCTTTGTTTGCTCTTAAAGGTCACAAGAAAACGCTAACCCAACTTATTCTAAATACTACGTTGATCTTTCTTTCATGCGGGGGGCTTCGCCCCCCTAGCCCCCCTTTTCTTTACTCTTAAGGATCACAAGAAAACCTTAACCAAACTTATTTTAAATACAACGTTGATCTTTCTTTTATGCGGGGGGCTTCGCCCCCCGAGCCCCCCTTTGTTTGCTCTGAAAGGTCACAAGAAAACGCTAACCCAACTTATTTTAAATACTACGTTGATCTTTCTTTCATGCTTCCCCCTCGAGCCCCCCCCCCTTTTTTCTGTTCTTATCTTCCGGCACCATCATCAGGCCTTGAAACCTAATCGTAGTCATAGTTCATTACAAGACTTTTCTAAGAAGCCCAAAAACAGCTATGATACGATGTTCCATCATGTAGTTCCAGTTCATATCTTCCGGCTCCATCATCAGACCTTGAAACCTAATCGTAGTCAAAGTTCATTACAAGACTTTTCTAAGAAGCCCAAAAACAGCTATGATACGATGTTCTATCATGTAGTTCCAGTTCATATCTTCCGGCTCCATCATCAGACCTTGAAACCTAATCGTAGTCAAAGTTCATTACAAGACTTTTCTAAGAAGCCCAAAAACAGCTATGATACGATGTTCCATCATGTAGTTCCAGCTCATATCTTCCGGCTCCATCATCAGACCTTGAAACCTAATTGTAGTCAAAGTTCATTACAAGACTTTCCTAAGAAGCCCAAAAACAGCTATGATACGATGTTCCATGATGTAGTTCCAGTTCATATCTTCCGGCTCCATCATCAGACCTTGAAACCTAATCGTAGTCAAAGTTCATTACAAGACTTTTCTAAGAAACCCAAAAACAGCTATGATACGATGTTCCATCATGTAGTTCCAGTTCATATCTTTCGGCTTCATCATCAGACCTTGAAACCTAATTGTAGTCAAAGTTCATTACAATACTTTTCTAAGAAACCCAAAAACGGCTATGATACGAGGTTCCATCATGTAGTTCCAGTTCATATCTTCCGACTCCATCATCAGATCAGCTCAACAGTACCATATTATTGTATTGTCATCGGAACTACATATAGCTGCCAATTTTCATTACGCTACGACTCCTGGAAGATGGTTAAATTAGCCTCCGCAGATTCCATTACATACATAGTTACATACACGACGACCTAATAAAAGCGTGTTAAAAACCGAGCTAATATAAGGAAGAAAATGGACGAATTAAAAGTGCATGTAAGGCATTGCTTACTATATGAATTTCAGTCTGGCCATTCAGCCGCCGAAGCAGTGCGTAATATATGTCAGCGTGTTGCTCCTGAAGTTGTGTCTGAGGCCACGGCGAAACGATGGTTCCAGCGGTTTCGTAGTGGCGACTTTTCATTATCAGATCAACCTATGTCTGGTCGACCGGTGAAGATTGATGTAGCCAAATTAAAAACCTTAATTGAAGGAGATCCGAGGCTAACGAGTCGTACTCTTGCTACCGAGTTAGGCTGCTCTCATGTCACCATAGAAACACATTTACACGAGTTGGGAAAAAACTACAAATACAGTGTTTGGATACCGCACGAACTTGATAGAGATCAACTAAACCGCCGTGCCGATATCTGCATACAACTTCTGTCTTTTCGCCGCACATTCAACTGGTTGGACCATCTTATCACTGGAGATGAAAAATGGGTCTTATATATTAGTGACATTATTAATCTAAACCTAAGAACTTCTTCGCCGATGCTCAGCGTCAATATTCCCGTTAGGATTAAAATAATAAATTAAATAAAAATTACAATATTGCCAATTGCACCAACGAAAATGGAGGGTTAACTCGAGGGTGAACCCACCTTTTTTATATGGAATTTGACAGATGACAGCCCACTAACCCTGAGTTAAGTAGTTAGTGCAAGTGGGCCTTAAAACAGGCAATGAACGCCAAAATGTCACTACAAATTGTGATTGTGGTGATATGGTAGAGGGCTCTGTACATTACCCGGAAAAGGTAATTTATGGATGACTAAATAACGATGTACGGTTGAATACATACGAAACCTCAAAAAGACATTTCTGAGAGGTAACACCAATACTTTGAAGTGCTTCATTTCAATCAATAATGTAAATTGAACATACTCAATCACAACACAGTTAGGCAGTTACAATGGTAACTTTGGTGAATCATTTGAAAAATGGGGTGGCAACGCGCATTTTTGAGTTGCATTATGTTTTAGTTATTGTGCCAAAATATATTAATTATTGTGAAAATATATTAATTTAAGACATCACTAACCTACTTATATAGTCTAAACCAAGAACGTATACGTACGGGACTCACAAAGCCCATATAAAAAAGCGTAGCCCTGAAATGTATGTTTCAGTACATTGGCCAAAATACCCACTGAAATACTGAAAATTTACGATTTTTAACGCTATCTTCGCAACTTTTGGCAGTTTCTTATAATGATATGTATGCATAGTGATATGCATATACTAAATATAATACTGCCGATTTTTTTTTATCTGAAAGTTAAATTTCAGGTTTGTGTGAGATTTTCTAAATTTCAAACCCAATGCGGAGGCTGAAGATGTTGATTTAAAAAGCTAAAAATTTGCACAAAGGCTTCATAGACTAAGTAAGGGTCATTGATTGATAACTATTAGGTTTGTTAATTCCAGAAAAGTGTTTTTTCGCTCCACCCGACTAGCAGTATATATACATAAACGTATGTAGGTACCTATTTTCCATAGGAATCGTAGAAGAATTTGTGTTGCTATGTATTGTAAAAATACGTTATTAATTCGATTTCAAGTTTAAAGGGCTACCTACTAGATATAGCTAGTGATATGTCGATCATTTACATAACGGTTTTTCCTAAACTTTGTCCTAAACTTTGTACCTAACGTTTTTACTTAGCTACAGTAAATCTAGCAACCTCACTGCTAGATTTTGAATATGATTTATTTGTCTGCATGAGACTTGTTTTAGCATTCAACGCACGTTAAGATATTGCTCCAGAAACTCAAGAAAGCGGCCAGAAATTCCAGTGTGCAAGGGATATTTATTCAAAATCTCTGTAAGAAAATGGCGGAGGAGATCCGTTGGAATCTGTAACCGTATCTCACAGGTTATCTTATCTTAAATCTGGGGGGGCCCTTACGGATACACTTCGACCCATCGGGATCTTTTGTGCATTTACCCCCTACGATCCTAAGATCCTTCATCTATTCAGGAGCTTCTCGACCATCTCCACGTATCGGATGATGAGGCTCTGGGTAGCTCTTCTGAAGTCCTTCGGTGCCAGGTAGCCTGTTCCACATTCTTCATTCTTTGTCTGGCGAGGGCGTGACATTCACACATTAAATGTTTGACGCTCTTCCTCTTCGCCAAATGCGACATTCAGTGTTGTCGGCGTGTCCCATCTTGGCCAAAATTCCTTTGACCCCGTAATGGCCTGTGAGCTTCCCTAGCTTTTTGCTCCATCCAGAGTCTACCCTCTGCATAAAGAGCTTTGAATGCTTCAGACCAGCCCAGTATCTCACAGGCTCTCAGTCTGGATATATCTCGAGACTTGTTATGTGATCAAATGATATTTCTTCGATAACGCATTCTCGAAACGTTGATATTAAATGAATTTAATAAATGTGAACAGTCACTAGCATCGTACTTTTATCGGTTCGGTACTATAATATTATGATTCTATTTATAGGTTTGTTATGATTATTAAAAAACCTATAAAAATACATTTGGCTTCCACGTGTCTCATTCTTTGGTCCAATGAGCATTTCGTCATCAAGCGAAAGATGTAAGACACAAATACCAACACTGTAGACAGGTGCATCTCGGCTTCACGGCCACTCAGAAAATGAGAGACAAACGTCACCTACCATAAGTATTTGAAATATAATATAGTACATTACGATACAAGTGCGAAAAAAAGGAAGTTCGTAACGAGTGACGATAAATTAAATGTTTTAAATCGAGTTTTTTTTTACGCACTAGTGCGAGAAGTGGTCCATATATATATATACGTATAAGTTCATATAGTTATATAAGTGGTTTACTGTGATGGTGGTATGGTGGATAGTATATGGTCGGTTGTCACCAACAAGGAGCAAGCTGAAAATCAGCGCTGCAGCCCCCGTGCAATGCTGAGCTTGAGCCTTTTGACTGACACACATGGTCCGTTCTTTATTTTATTGTTTACTAGCTTTTGGACGCGGCTTTGCTCGCGTTAGAAAGAGTCAAAAAGCCTAGCCTTAGCCTATGTCACTCTCCATCCCTTCAACTATCTCCACTTAAAAAATCACGTCAATTCGTCGCTCCGTTTTGCCGTGAAAGACGGACAAACAAACAGACACACACACTTTCCCATTTATAATATTAGTATGGATTGGTATTGTTCATGTTTATGTGTGTTGGGTGAATCCACGTAAAATTAACGTGAGTCACGACTTCATTATGTGTTTATTTGAACTACAGCTGCAAATGAAAGGATCTATGCATACCTGATATCGGGAAAGTAACACTTATTTAGAGGTAGATTATCACTTCAACTTGCATCGTGAATAAATGGAACATGCCATAAAATCGTGACTCATGTTACTTTTGCCGCGGATTGACCCTTTTTGCAAATAAAATATTTTTCTTTTTTTCTCTCTTTATGAAAATGTACTAGGAAAAGGACGTCTATGAGTTTTTGATGTTTTAGGATAAGTTATTTACTAGCGTAAACGTCCCGGAGAATAACGGTTTCAACTAAGCTCGAGAGATGGCGCTGCTAAATCAATTCTAATTAACACAAGTCAAATTGTAATCGATTGATCTAAATAAATAGTACATTTCTTAACTTGTGCGCGAAGAAAAACGCATGATCTTAAAGTAGTCACACCACCCCCACATATATATAAGATCGTATTAAAACCGAAAATAAAATTCTAATTACACATATGAAAGAAAATATTTCAACTTGTGCTATCTTAAAGTAGTCACACCACTCTAATATATATAAAATTAAAACCGAAATAAAATTACACATATGAAAGTGACCAAGGCCTCTAGTGCCTAAGGCTGGAATCGAACCAGCATACTCTGCAATCGCGGTAGATGCCTGTTTATCCGCTCGGCCACCCAGGTCACAGTTGAGTTGTTGTATTTCGGTTTTAATTTATACTAGCGACCCGCCCCGGCTTCGCACGGGTACTATACCTACATGTAAACCTTCCTCTACAATCACTCTATCTATTAAAAAAAACCGCATCAAAATCCGTTGCGTAGTTTTAAAGGTTTAAGCATACATAGGGACATAGGGACAGAGAAAGCGACTTTGTTTTATACTATGTAGTGATAGTGATATAATAGTGGTGTGACTACTTTAAGATAGCACAAGTTGAAATATTTTCAATAGATTATAATTTGACTTGTGTTAATTAGGACTACTACATTTTCCGTGATTTTTTGGTGTGAATTTTAAAATGAACTATAATTATATAACGTCTAAAACGGCATTAAATTAACACATTTTAGTGAATTATACCAACAACGTACTTATTTTGAGTCCTTACTGAACTGTTACGAGTAATAATCACCTCTTTGTAAATTGAAGTCTCTTGCAACTTAAAGCATTAACTTACAAATTGAATTCCTCCCAGCTACCACAGACCATTACTGAACTAGAGGTAGCATAGGCTCGTGTAAACTATATATAGCGAAGACATATGTAACTCCGTATAGACAGATAAAGTCTAAGAAAAAAACGTAGGTACCTCAAAGCCCTAGAGAAAAAGGTACGGTGGCTTAGACGGAGTTACACCTTTGGGGAACGCTCGGCTAGATGGCGCTAATATGAATATTTGACATTTTAACACATATCAAGCTAACAATATGGGCCAAATTGTCAAAACTGAGGTTCAAAAGTTTTAAGCTTGTGTCGAGAGATGGCAGTCTATGCACTGTGATTACACATTTTACTTTGGCAGTAACTCTCTATAATACTCGATCCTCTTTGATATATAGTACCATTCTATTAATACATGCCGTAATTCAAGCGTCGCATTTTGTATATGAAAATGCGCCACCCACCACTCAGTCGACATTTCATTGTTTTGATTGAAAGAGAATAGATGCCTGGCATTCAGGCCATACAAACTTAATGGTTTGTTGGACGTTCGTTTTGTCACATTACGAGATATTTTAATTACTAGCGAGATATTTCGATACTTCATTGTCACTATATTATATTACACAGTAGACGTTATATGAAATATTCAAAATAGATACTCTTCTTGGTTCCGACAACGTTCGGCTCGCATTGCGACGTAGCAATTATTAGGGTTGGCACAACTTGACCTTCCTTTTCGTCTACTATCACAGATTAGCAATTACGTGATTTTTGATGACCGTATATAGTCGAAAGGGATAACCATGCCTTAGAAAGGGACACGATTCGACCCTGAACTGCTGTCTAACTTCGATTTCGTAGGAATTACCCTTTCTACTAGTACTAAATGTAATTTTTCCTATTCGTCGACTTTAATCTGTTAATTAGCACACCACAGACTAAACTATACGTGCTGACTTTTCAGTGTTGGATAGTCTTTGACACTTAGTGTATTTTGATATCCATCAGTGCTAAATGATTGTAGATACTGTTAACCTAGGGAAGAGCGGGGCCTCCCAACATAGGCAACTCCTTGCTTACCGGGCGGCTCTATCCCCTAAATTATGACCATGTGTTTAAAGAAATAAAGAATTTTTGTATTTTGTAATTTTATTTGTAGTCAACTATAATATTTAGTTAACTGAAAAAATTTCAAAACTAGAACTTCATACAAGTTCCATATTAATTTCCGATGGCAAATTTGTCTGCATCTGAAACACATTTTTGTTATCTATCGCGTTATCGACCAATCAGAGACGGTTATTACAAACAAGTGGCTGCCAGGTAATTCGATGTTGATACAACGCGCAACGGCGAACGACGCCATTAACATTAATTTTAACTGGAAGGATTAAATTTTTTGTCCATTGATGATGAAGATGATGACTCATAGAAAAAGTATTGTATACAATAGTGATATAATTAAGCTTTTCACTCTCGTACAATTGTATAAAATACTATTTTAATTGTTTATCAATGAAATTATTGCACTGTAGAAAATAACTGCCACATTTATTATAGTTAAGTATGCTGCTTTTGTAGGTTCTTTTTAATTACAATATTTCCGTCCTTTTTTTACAAAAACTACAAAAGTGATATAATTAAGCTTTTCGCTCTCAGCAAGCTTCGTGGCCTAAACATGGTACTCGAGTGAAAAGCTCTGCATTATATCACGATTGTATAAAATACTATATTATGTCCTTATGTCTTAATGGTGCAGTTCAAAAGAAGCATTGGAATCGTGTAACACGCTATGGTCTGTGACACTTGACTAGCAGGCAGAAACTTGAAGGTGAGGCGTTGATTTGCAATTTCCTAGAGCTGACGGAGGAAATAGTTTGTTTTCCTGGCAGAATTTCATCTCAGTGTAAATATATTTATTTACCAACTCTATTGAAAGATTAGAAAATTAATTGTACAAATATAAAAAAAAAAGAGTTGTTGTTTACATTGTCTTAAGTAATATTAACGGACGATCAGCCCTACTGGTTAAACGTAGAAACGTATTTCTTTCTAATTTTCTCTCTGGACAAAAACATTATTGAAAATATTGTGGCATGTATTTTCACCATAACTAACGTAGTTTTAACTTCCATTGTAGTGACGGGTTAAGAAATTAACCCCCTTAACTCCTGTGTCGGGTATCGTAAAAGTCGAGTGTAGGATGTAAATGGGTTCAATAGGCTCATAGAGAATTTGGCACAATAAATGATTGTCTTCTGTAGTATTTGACATAAAAAAAACAATATTTATAGATTTTGGGTATTAAAAGTGTATTATGATTATTGATTACGTATTTTCTATTTAAAATGTGTGTAATTTTTTTATTTATTTTGGCCTCCGAAAACGCTGTCAGCGATGTAGTGACGTCATCGAATTCGAACCTTACTGCCTGTTAATTACTACGCACTTTCAACCTGTTAATTACTACGAGTAGTATTGAAACTTGAGCAGTTTCATATGCTCTGCCTACTCCTTTTGGGAACAAGTACTGGCATGAATTTATATATGTAACCATAGCTGTGTATAACGACAGCTATTTTATGTAGTCAGTCCTAACAATTTTTTGTGATATTTATAAGATATAATACACATAGATATATATGTAGGACTATACTATAGGATATATGTAGAACATCAATGATAGGTGCCCTTAGTTCACTTATTTACCTACCCTACACAATTTATAAGGTTATTAAGTTGTATTATAAAACGAATCATAGCCTTTCTTTATAAAATCGTTAGAAAAATTCCCTTTGGTTTTTTGTCTTTATAAAAAAAAAAATTATGCACGTTAAGAATAATTAATGCTGCTTGTTAGCAAGTCTTTGATGTATTTCTTCCTTAGAATCCTTTCTTTTACAGATAGATTCTGTGAAAAACTTCAACTTTTTAATGATCGCTCTCACATTTTCAAAGGATGTTATGAAAGCATGCTTCTTGCTTAATAATTATCAAAAAATTTGGATTAATTAAACATTAGGGAAAATAGCTTCATGGAATCCGATGTCGTCATAGCTGATTGAAATTAAAAGGTATTATTTTAATATTCCGTGATTCAGAGGTGTAAATAATAAGTGCGTTTTCACATTACCCGATCCGATATCGTATAAAGGAGAGATTTGAAAGACAGATTTCAAATGTGGCACCTTTATTAGGTATATAAGATATCGGTCGGATTAAATATAACAAGACCGCTTTTACCCGCGGCTTCGCTCGGGTTAGAAAGAGACAAAAAGTAGCCTATGTCACTCTCCATCCCTTCAACTATCTCCACTTAATTATGGCTCGAAAGTGACACTTAACGCCAACCTACAAGTAATCAATGGCAAGAATGCAGTTTTAGTGGCGCCATCTAGTTTTTGCATGTTTTAGGTGGTGGCATTTCAATATGGGATGTTATAATCTTCTAATATTTAATCTATGGTGTATCGGATCGGATAATGTGAAAATGCTCTTACTCGTACCAGACCGGGCCGGGTACGAGATGAAGTTTCCGGCGCTGTGATTTCCACAGAAAGCCCCACGTGATCAGTAGTCAGACGTCATAGAAATGGCGTGTCGGTCGGCTTGAACCAGTCTAGCGTGAATCGACCTTTAGTGTTTACCAAGATCGTTTCTAGAGCAAAATCAACAGCGTAGGACCGGTTTTGCACTACGTCCAATACGAATCCGAACCGAACCTGTGAAAATATGGTCCGTAGCAGCCGTATGAAATATTTATGTATTATGGTCATTATTTCATTAATGCACTAGATCCGATCTCCGTCATCCGATTTCTTTTCATCATTTTGCGATCTAAATCAAAGAACAGGGTACTCGTACGTAGCCGAATGGCACAAACGCTCACGCAAAGACGAATAAATGCCACTCGGCTAAGGCAAATTCGGATCTAAGATCGCAGTCAGTCAAGGCTCCGTTTTGTGCCTTTAACACCCAAAGATGTGAAAAAGATCGCAAATAAAAAATCCTTAATTTACTCATGTATGTATACCTAAATATGTGTTTTAATTTGTTGTTAGTTGATCCTCACATGCCTCGCTATTAAATTAGGAACTCGTATTGAGCCAATTTTCATAAATCAGGATGATCATTTTTAAGGGGCAAATGCGAACGGTACAACTGTTTAAAAAACACAAATAATTAAGTACTTTCTACCATGAAGATACGGGGAGGAACTTAAAATTCTAAAATTAACATAAAAGCAAAAAACGATTTAAAGTTGCAAAACTAAGCATTATTGCTCGATCTAGCACATTCAAACGTGCAGGAGAAGCGAGAATGCTGGTCTAATAGTACCTAGGTACATTAATTTTAGGGTCTTCTGAAATCGCGCCTCCGAGCGATCTTACTAAAGCCGTTGTAAAACATCCCGACCGTTTTCCTAAGACATTAATGGCGTTCTTTCCATTTAAAAATGTCATAAGTCGCTTGAATTCGTAATAACTTACAACCTTTTGTTTGTACTGTGAATTTGCATAGTAAACGGTGATAAAAGGTTAGTGTCGCGGCCAGGCCAGTTATTATCAAGCAAGAGTCTAGGTCGACCAGTGTGTAGGGATCTCTAATTAAACGTAATTGTGAGGTTCGTCGGGTCACTGGCACACTGCTGAGATGAGTAATGCGATTGCTTGGTAGACAAAATATGTGAATGTTAGCGCTATATTTACGCCGCCTGAATTCATAACAATAGTTAAAAGTAACAGCAGAGATGAGACAAAACTGTTAATTAAAATGTAAAGATGTGTGAATCGTGTCATCCACGATGACATGTGCCTTGGTTCGTATTGGCTATGCACGACTGGTGCTGCCCTCACTTTGTCGGCTTTCCCATATTAAATTGTATGATGTCAAATTAATTCCGGCGCTCTGCCCGCTAGCATTCATCCTCCTCAGGTTATCCCGGCATTTGCCACAGCTCATGGGAGCCTGGGGTACGCTTTGACAACTAATCCCAAGATTTGGCGTAGGCACTAGTTTTTGCGAGAGCGACTGCCATCTGACCTTCCAACCCGAAGGGTAAACTAGACCTTATTGGAATTAGTCCGGTTTCCTCAAGATACATATTTTCCTTCACCAAAAAGCGATCAAATCATCGGCGCCGCTAGCATTAACATTGGAAATACCCATAATAGTATGAGATGACGTGTATTTGTCAAAATCGGCGCTGCTTTGTTACGCACGTTGCCAACACCTAGATATTCACTTTACGTGCCAGTAAAGGTTAGTTTTGACAAATCTGCGCATTTTAGATATTTAAGTCTAAAAACTTTGTTATCACACCGGTACTGGGGCGTACCTAAAGCCAGAGTTTAGGCGCGCTGCTCAAAACTTGCAATAAAATTTTGCGGTCGCTCGAGTTTTCTCCTCTTGTATCAGCTGCAAAAGTGGATGGCGAATTTATCAATGAATTCATTCATATTTTCTCCATGCACTTTTGCAGCTGATAGTACATGCCTATCATTACTAAATATTTTATGCAAAAAATACACTTACTAGCATACTGCTATTATTACTTTTACACTATAACTTACTTATTTTGAGTCTTAATATTTTTCTGCTAGTTGCTGCTCACGATGAAGCATGGTTTAACCTCCTTCACACTAGGCGAAAACTGAGACACCAACGCGCTGATTTACCACCTTCGACACCTGGCCCCGTAGCCGAATGGCATTTCTCCGACGCCAAACGAAAGCGATACGCCGCTGGCTCTGTCGCGCCATACGCAAGCGCGATAGAGATAGATATCTACTAGCGCTTCGTTTCGTGAGCGTTTCGTGAGCGATTGTGCCATTCGGCTAGCCACCCTGGCATGATATTCTCCTGCCAGTTGTGCGGCCGCGGCTGCCGCTCTCGCATCGGACTTACCAGTCATTTGCGTAAGTGCTGCAATCTTACGGACGCTGCTTAATACATCATATAATTGATGTCAAAGGCCCATGATGATTTTTCTATCAAACCAATCGTAGGTTACTTTGTAAAAATATGCTTATTTATCTTCTGAGTAATATTCTCTATAAAATTGCCGTTGCCTCCTCTTAACTTCTTAACTTTAATAATGCTTAGGCTGCAAAGCTTTACATGCATTAGGTATTCAGCTCTAGTGCTGAAAGTCTCGTAAAACGAAAAGTGAACGTGCGCTAACACAAATAAATATATTACATAACGAGCGTGAAAGGCACATAGTCCGACCGACCGGTCTGGCTCAGTCGGTAGTAACCCTGCCTGCTAAGCCGCGGTCCTGGGTTCAAATCCCGGTAAGGGCATTTATTTGTGTGATGAGCACAGATATTTTTGTTCCTGAGTCATGGATGTTTTCTATGTATATATGTATTTATTTATCTATTTAAGTACTTATGTATATCGTCGCTTAGCACCCATAGTACAAGCTTTGCTTAGTTTGGGGCTAACGGCAGTACGAAGTTCCCGCAACAGACATAAACTAACATGGCCCCATGCCTAGTCGTTTACGTGAAAGGGATAGCATATCACATTGTTAACTCGGTAAAGAGGGATGGACGCGCCTCGGCGCCGCTCAGCACAACCATATTGACCAGTATAAATGAACTCCGCGGACAATAAACAATATTCAACAAAATAATTAATTTGACTGAACTGTGGAATGTTGTTCCATCTTTTTTACATGTAGAAGTGTTAGAAGACTTGCCACACCACTTTATGCTGTAAGAGACCATTGTTTGCAACCAAAATTGATTATTTAAGATTTTTTCCCGAGCGGACACGAACACTGTTAGCGGGTCGTATACTTGGGCGCTACTGATCGGTGTCGCACGCGTTCAAACTTTTATAAACCTGATTTGTCGTATGCTTGGTGACCGCGAGTCGCCCTGTAAGGGCCATCTTGTTGTATTGATCTGTGTTTGGGGCTAAGTTGATCTGTGTAAGGTGTCCCCAATATTTATTTATTTATTTATTTTATAGTCAGATAAGTAGTTCAAGCTCTGAATATAGAGTACATATACCTAGTAGATGGACATAGACGAAAAAAGTACGTATTTGACAAAAATGTAAACACACATGTAGTGACGAGTTACGAATTTAGCAAGGATGTCGTAGAATTTGACTGTAGGATATGGGTTGAATTCTGATCTGTGGTTCAGATGTGATAGAAACCTGAGACTGCGAATATCACAATTTCGGTTAGAAACACAAAAAGCCGTTTAATCGTGACTTTATACCGAGCCGATTTCAGACCATTTCTTGATCAAATATTAAGTCTAATGAATAAATGAATGAATGAATAAAGCTTTATTATATTCCATACAGATTTTCTTTTTTTTACATAAATAATTTGACTTTTTTATTTTATTTTTTAACTAACATGCTTTGTTGTACATAACAAAAATTTCGTTAATTAAATTTATTGATAAGTATTAATTATTATTATTATTATTATTTTTTTTAGAGAATGTAATTCGAATATAAATTAGTAAGACATCTGAATAACAGCATGCAATATATGTTTTATATGTGATATTTCAATTGGGTATGTATTTTGCTATAGATTAACATTTTAATTATGTATATTATTTATTATGTATATGCTAATTACTATTCTTATTAATCTGTGTGGACCCCCTTCGGGTGAAAGCCTCCTCCAAAGACGTCCAGGTTTCTCTATCCTTTGCTACCTCTAACCAGCCTTTGCCCGCCACTGCCTCTATTTCGTCGGCCCACCTAGCGCGTGGGCGGGCTCTCGCTCTAGTGCCTCTGGGCCCGGTCCACTCTACTGCTCTTTTGGTCCACCTATCGTCGTTGTATCTTGCTACATGACCGGCCCACTTCCATTTTCTCTGCAGGCAAAATGTTAGAGCGTCGCAAAGCTTGGTTTTATTACGTATGTCCGTGTTCCTGACTCTGTCCTTTAATTTTATATTTAGGTAGCTTCTTTCCATTCTCCTCTGTGTAGTCTGGATTTTATTTTGGGTCTTGCCATCGTAAGTCCAAGTTTGACAGCCATAGGTGAGACACGGCAAAATATCCGAGTCCATTACTATTTTTTTCGATGCCAGCGGGATATTATTAGATTTTAGTACTTCTTTATGTGACCAATACTTCTTCCACGTTATGGCTATTCTTCTGTCTACTTCTTCTGCATTTCTGTCTTTTTTAAACGAGATTTGTCTGCCCAGATAGACGTAGCTTTCTACATATTCGACAGACGTGTTGTTTATCACTATTGGGGCTTGAAAGTGGTTAGTCATGATTTTTGTTTTTTTTAGATTTATTTCCAGCCCAACTTTTGTACTAGCTCTATGTAAGTCGTTAATCATAAGCTGTAATTGATCCGAGCTCTCTGAGAAAAGAATTATATCATCGGCAAACCTGAGGTGACTTAGATAATTTTCGTTCAAGTTGATGCCTAGGCTAGACCATGGTAGGTTTTGCATAATATGTTGGAGGACGGCAATGAATAGTTTCGGAGAGATTGGATCGCCTTGTCTGACGCCTCTACTTATGCTGATTGTTTTTCCTGTTCTGTCCAGTCTAACTCTGCTAGTGCTGTTGGTATAGATGTTTTTTAGAATATTAATATATTTTTCGTTTATATTCTGCGTCCTCAGTGCTTCCCAAATGGCGTTGTGAGATATAGAGTCAAATGCTTTTTTATAATCAATTAAGGCTAGATATAAAGGTCTACGGAACTCTAGATATTTCTCTATCATCAGATTTACTACTGTAATATGATCTGTTGTGTTGTATCCACTTCTGAAACCGGCCTGTTCAATGGGTTGGTGTGCGTCAATGTTCGGGCAAATTCTTGTAAGCACGCAGGATGCAAATAATTTGTATAGGCATGGCATGAGGCTTATCGGTCGGTAATTCTCTATGTCTGCTGGGTCGCCTTTTTTGTATAGCAAGGTGATTTCTGATTTTGTCCATAAGTGTGGCACAGTTTCTTCGGTTAATATTTTATTAAAAAGGATCGTGATAGGTGTTAATAGAAGTGTTTTGCCAAATTTTATACATTCATTCGTGATACCATCTGGCCCTGGGCTTTTTTCTGACTTGAGTTTATTTATATGTTTCAGTATTTCAGCTTCAGAGAATTTCTCAATGTTTGATGAATTCTTGCATTGCGTTTCAACAGTGGATGATGGTGACGACTCTGGTTGACTATAAAGTTTTGTATAGAAGTCCGTAGCTATATTTATAATGTTTAGTCGAGAACTAGTTTTTGTAGAGTCATGTTGTAGTGATGGTATCCATTTCTTTGTTTTGTTTAATTCTTTGTAGGCTTTTTTCGTGGATCTCGATTTGTCTAAGTGTCTCTGTATGGTAAGAGTTCTGTGTAAGTCAAAACAACGTCTTATTTCTCTATTTGCTGATTTGTAGAGTTCCTTTAGCTTTTCTTTGTCAGTCTTAGTGAGATTAGATTTATTTTGTAGTTGGCTTCTTTCTTTCATAAGATTTAGTGCTTTTTCAGACAGGATCGTATGTTTTTTATTTCCTTGGGAGCTTTTTAAGCTTTCCGTTACAGACTGCATGATTTTCATACAGTAATCATCACAATTGTAGTTTTCTTCACTCGACAAAAGCTCGGGTATGTATTTGTTTAGGTTTTCTTGATATACTTCTTGTTCTTTCAGAGTTTTTAATTTCATTGATGAATTTAAAAAGTTGCGTCTGCTTCTTTTTGTTGTTTTCAAGTGTAATGCGGCTCGTACTAGTCTATGGTCAGATCCGAAGGAAAATGATGATATCACTTCGTATTTGTTGAAAAGATGTGGCACTGTAGACATTATGAAGTCTATCTCATTTCTTGTATTTTTATCTGGAGAAATCCATGTCCATCTGTCTTTAGGCTTTAAGTTGAAAATTGTATTTATAAATTTCAGGTTATATTCATGAGCGTACTGAATAAGTCTCTCGCCCCGTATACTTCTTTTACCGTAGCCAAATTTACCAGTAACGCGTTCGTATTTATTGGGGGCCCCTATTTGAGCGTTAAAGTCACCCATGGTGATTATGTTTTTGGTCGGGCTGGCGTCGTGTGCTTTGGCAAGGTCCTGATAAAATGTCTCTATGTCTTTTTCAGGTGAGCTTTCTGTCGGGGCGTACGCTTGTATAATAGCAAAAGACAGGTTTTCTAAATCAATGTGTAAGGTACATACTCTCTCTGATATTCCAATAAAAGATTTGATATTTTCTTTCAATTTCTTTTTGACTAGAAAGCCCACTCCATAGAGCCCTTTTGTTTCGCCTATGTAGTACAGGATGTGGTTTTCATCTTCAATAATGTCTTCTCCTAAGCGGCGGACTTCGCTTAGCCCTATTATGTCGTGTTTGAAGTTTTGTAGCGCCGCTTTAAGCTCTATTAATTTCACGTTTGTTGAAAGTGATCTGACGTTGAAAGTGCAGATATTTATTATGCTTTTATTTTCTTTGACTTTCTTTGGAGGGTGTTGGTCGAACTCTCCCGCGGTGACCAGCCGTGCTGGGAGATTTGTAGAGGGTAGAGGGTCCATTCTTGATTGCTATAATGTGTCGTTAGGTTGTGTCGGCTCGGCCTGGTCTTGAGTTAGAGTAGGAGTCTGATTAAAGTTTAGTTTTGGTTTTTGTAGCACAAAATCCTTCATATTGGTTATCTTATTTTTCTTGGAAGGGGGGTTTGACGATTGATGTGCGGTAGAGCAGCTAGGGTGGCCTGACTCAGGAGATATAGATAAATTTCTTTTTGTCTTATCGTGCGCTGGTGCTTGGGTTTTTTGTGATTGTTTGCGTGGGCTTCGTGTGTTCAGAACAATGAGTTTGTCGTATTTAAGAAAGGCCGTGTTGCCAGCTTCTTTTTCTTTTTGAAGTTGAGATTGAAGTTCTTTGCGTTTATTCAGAACTTCTATAGGAAAGTCTTCTTTTAAGTAGTAGGCGGTGTCTTGTGAGTAGTACTTCCTATTTTTCAGAACCTTTATTTTCAAGCCCATTGTGGTGAACGATATTGTGACTGGCCTGGTTTTGTCACCCTTTTTTCCCACTCTCCTTACAGCTTCAATGTCGTTGTATGAACATTTAACATTAAATTGTGTATTTATTATATTAATTACTGACTCTTCTAATTGGTGGTATGACTTCTCTCCCTCTTCCAAACCAAACAGAACCAGATTTTTTCGTCTAGTATATCTTTCTAAACTGTCAATCTTTCTTTTTTGATCTTCAATCTTTTTCTCAAGAAGAGTGTTTTTTTGTTCAAGACTGCTAAACTTCTCGTTGATATTTTTATTTATAGTGTTTTTTATGTCCTCCTTCATCTCCGACATGTCAATTTTATTTTGTTTTATTTCTTGTTGTACTTGCAATATAAGGTTTTTTAATTCATCCATCTCTGACATATTTGTTGTGCTCACAACGCCCTCTGTGATTTGTAATGGAGATCAAGTACAGTGGTAAGCCTTCTCTAGTCTGTTAGTGTTGTTGTTCCGTTGGTAGTCTCGTCCTATGCTAACAGGTGGCGCTAGGTGTTATTTTACTCGTTATGTCGTGAGATGGCGCAGGTGTTGAAGGTTTGACACGCTTGGTTGATCGATACTGATTAGGCTTGATATCCCGGGTTCTCCACACTAGATGGCGCTGTCGTGTATGTTTTTATAACGGGTATTTAATAATTGAGAATTGAGTCCTTTCGATTGTCTTTTTATACCTATAGAACGTTTATTTGCACTTCACATTTACGCACTATGTTCCTAATGTTTATATGCACTCAACAAAGATCACGGCACGAAAGTATTATTGTGTGATGACACTTCCATTTTTTTCTTTGTTGTATTGGGTGGGTGTGCCGACGAATGTTTCGATGGTGCTTGTTTATTCAATTTTTTCAAGTTATGTTATATATTGACACTGTTCTATATGTTAGCAGTTTGAAGAATACACTCGTTTTTAATATTGTTCTCACTTTTTACACTTTGTTTACAGTGGCGCGGTCGCCTACCCTCTCTTTTAATTTAGTCTAGCCATTAAGTCTAATAGATTATTTTAAATGATTTTTTTTCTTTTGCTTAACTACAAATCAGCAATTCCCGATAAGTTTGTACATTTGGATCACGTCTCTGATTTGGATAAAAATTGGTAGGCTGATAGAGTCCATGATGCTTAACAAGATCCACTAGGTTTCCCAAAATGTCCTAGGTTGATTGTATGAAACCTTCCTTTTTTGTTACCGAAAATGTATAGAAATCTGGTGATCCAAATGTACTTTTCGGGAATTGCACAAATACATTATCTTTAAAAACTGCCTAAGTATCTTAAATTATTCCGCTGTCAGTTCCTGAACATCAAAAACAAACCCCACGTACCCTAAAAAGCACAGAAAACCCTACTTTACACATACTAGCAACGACCGTCTCCACTCCGTCCGGGACCAGTCTGAAAACCAGCGCAGAGCCGTTGGCGCTGCACACGCTGAGACTGGGACCCTTTGCCTCATCGTACATATTATAATAGGTTAAAGATAGTTCTTAGGTTAAGTTAATAAGTTAAAGTTTGTTTTGTTTGTTATCTTACCTTGTTTGTTATTCTTACCTTTAAACTGTATAATGTAATGTTTTTGTATACTTAGTTAATAAGATGTGGAAATAATAGTTATTTGTTATACAAGGGAGCAAAGTTGTATTATAACCGAGTGTGGAATTGCAACACGAACTAGCGAATGGATTCTAGGGTTGAACTACGAGCTAGCGAATGGATTCTATGGTTGAACCACGAGCGAAGCGAGTGGTTCGAAAATAGAATCCTGAGCGAAGCGAGTAGTTCAAAATTAGAATCCTGAGCGTAGAGAGTGTTGCAATACACACGAGGTAAAATAACTTTGCATCCCGTGTGTAACACATAACTTTTCACCTCACTAAAGCGAGGAAATACGCAATAAAAACAACTGGAACATAATTGCACAGAAATAAGTCAATTTGCACCGACCGACACCACAAAAGTTTCAAATTAAGAATCAAGAAGGAAAATCTATTTGGGTGCGTTCCGTTTCACGCGTTTTGAGATTGCAATGTTACTTAAGCTGCGTTCTGAATAAGTACATAATGGAAGAGTCAAAAATACAATTTCTTGTACGATTTCAAGTGTTTTATGGTAAAATCATGTTATGAAATTGTTTGAATTTTATGTTTTTAGTCGGATACAATTCGATATGAAATTATTTTTACGTTCACATCACATGACTTGTTGAGACAATTTAAGCACAGGGAGAAAATTGTCCTGTCTGGGACATGCCTTTACAAGAAATTATATTTAAAAAAGTAACTAATGACAAGTTCGGATTTCAAATTATATTCTTTGCACTCTTGTGGATAAAATGCGATTTTGCTATCTGTTTTTAAAGAATAAAAAGGTCCTTTCAGAGCTAGTGAGGTGAAAAGATTTTTTTTTTTAAACTTCACTAGCCATCGTCAAAATTTTAATGCTCAGTTGTTTTCGCGGATTACGACGACCGGAATCCAGCGCGCAAACAATGACTTTATCTGATTTTAATGACATTTAAATAAGAAATCCTTATTATGGGCGTTAATAAGGTAAGAGTTGAATAATTAAAAGAGATCCAGATTGGAGTTGATTTAATTTAGAAAGATCCTTTATTGGATATCGGGTCGCTGGCGCTGGGGGAGGCTCAAGGACACTAAATTCTTGTTTGTCTAATTTGAGATAATCCTTCTCACTAGAAGGACAAAAGCCGTCCTTTTTACCAAATTACCGATTGAATTATTAACATTGGGGTCACCTTACACACACAGATCAACTTAGTCCCAAACTAAGCAAAGTTTGTACTATGGGTGCTAAGCGACGATATACATACTTAAATAGATAAATACATACGTACATTGGTGAGGTGGAACGATCAATCAACCTTTAGAGAACTAATAAATTAATTTTGTATCAAGGACGAACATCCGCAAAGGAAGCGAAATTTATCTGTAAGGTTTCAGGGCAACAACCTATAAGATAAATATATTAAATAATATATTGGAGACACCTTACACAGATCAACCTAGCCCCAAACTAAGCAAAGCTTGTACTATGGGTGCTAGGCGACGATATAAATACATACTTATATACACAGAAAACATCCATGACTCAGGAACAAATATCTGTGCTCATCACACAAATAATTACCCTTACCGGGATTCGAACCCAGGACCGCGGCTTAGCAGGCAGGGTCACTACCGACTGAGCCAGACCGGTCGTAAAATAAAATATTGGATATTTTTGTATGCTTTCCTCCCAATCGAAGTGAAAAGTAGAATACAACTTGAGCAATGTGTCGCTTTATAGTTCTTTATATTTATGGAACACACAAATAACGTAGATGAATCTAGTAATAAAGATGATTTACCACCTTTGGAACTACTGGAAGCAGTGATAAACGCATTATTTGCGTTGTAGTTTCCTCGCTATAGTGAGGGGAAAGTTTTGTGTTACACTCGGGTGCAAATGTATTTTACTTCTCGTGTGTTAAAAAACTCGCAAGTTCAGAATTCTATTCTCGAACCACTCACTTCCACAATTTCTTTCAATTCCACACTCGGCGTTAAAATACAACTTTGCCCCCTTGTATAACAAATAACTATTACTTCTTCCATGCTACAGCGAAATTGGTAAGTAAATACGAGTAAGTAGTTTAAAATTTATGATGTCTGATCATGAACGATCGATGTCTGGTTTAGCTAAGATCTGTCTTACGGAGGCAATTTTAATAGGGTATGTCGTGAATATATTTGGAATTCTATTTATTAGGCAGTGTAAAATCTTCGCTGGTCTCAGGTCTTCGTAGTGGTGGTAGAAATAATAAGCGGACTGTAGTTTGGTGCTGGTTTAATCCAAATTGTGAAAGACAAAGAAAGTGGCACAGTGAATGTCGTTGGAGGCGGAATAACCGTAAGTTTTTTAAAAAGCTCTAAAAGCTGTCAAATTTGAACTTATCACATTGCCATTTGTAAATTTAGATTTAAGTAAGTAGAGATTTGAAATATTATTATGATTATACAATACAATGAATATTTTATTTAAAAAATAGTCAAGTAGTGTGAATGATTCAAAAAATTACCAATAACATTAAATTAAGAATTGAATAAATTAATACTGAAGATTTATAATAATGCATAATGTCAACTCAAACAATACTGAATATTTTAATGAAAGAATATACAAATTGAAATGTCAACAGTTACATGATAATGAATTAGAATTAAAATGAATGATTATTATTAAATTTATAAAATTGAAAATTGATTTTTAATAACAAAAATAATTAACTTAGTCTAACGAATACAGGATCAAAAATCAGGGTGATTTTTGAACGGTTTCGTAACATGCTCCCGCCTTGAAGTCTATGACTTCAACTGTATGCCGAGGGGGAGGGAAGATGATGGTGCAGGCCGTGAGATACCGTCGCTGCCATGGATGCCTACCAAGTTGTCCTGCTGCTGTGTGCCACGTAGCGGTGATGTCTTGGAGGCTGCAATCTGTGCACGTGGAACGAAATGTGTGGATCGCCCATCAGGAAGTGGGAAGGAAGGAGGAAGAGACTGGAATCTGTTTGGGTGAGATTTGAATCAGTAGATGTACCTATGTGAATGTGCGTAAAATGTGTGAAAAATGTGTAAATGAATAGGTGAATCCTCTAGTGCTTCACGCTCTCTTGTTAAGTTACATAACAAGAGCTGTACCGTTTTCATGTTCAACAAAGGCCCTGCATGCAAGAAAGTGAGACGGTAATACTTGAATATCAAGATGTGCACATGACAATAATGATGATGATTGAAACTGAGCAACTCTGAATTATCAATGACGTGACCGTACATGGAGTTGATCGGTGCTCCCGCCACACGATTGGGATTGCATCTGTGAATTGTATAGCCATGTTTGGCTTCCAAACTACGCTCCATGTGAAGAGACGCAGCCGATGTATACTGATATGAGTACCCCTGGACTGACGGCGACTCATTGAATTGTACGTATTGGTCGCTAGGGTCAACTTTTGGAAACTGGTCACGAGAGTTCTGTTCTGGCGCCAATCTGTGCCTGGGAACAATTGAATTGAACTCCCTAAATACCGAGACATGAATATTTGAATTTAAAGAAATGTCGTGTGCAGATTTGCACACCTTTGTGTTTGTCGTAGACTGTAGGTTATTTATCCTCATATCTAATGTATTTTTAAGAGCCTGAGGGGACACTTTTACTGCTGAATTAAGTTTTGCATACTTATGAATTAGTACTTTCGCTAGCGACATGCTAGCGAAGTAAATGTCTTCGAATAGTACCCGCTCATCTTCTATACACTCTTCGCTTGTGAATTCTGATAATATACCAATATTCGTCTGCAATGTGTCAAATTCATCATAAAGCGGCAATTTTTTGTCATATCGTAACTGCAACTCTGCAAGCTGTAATTCATTTAATTGCGGGTCAGCAGCTAAATGCGACACAAAATTGTGGAAAACAGTAAGTTTACCTTTGATAAGGTCACGTTTGTAATTAAGTTGATGTAAATCCTGTGTCGATGACATTGTGGCATAATAAAATGCTAAAAAATGAGCCTATAAATATTGGTACAAATTATGACCTTAAATAAAAACTTTGCTCTTAAAAAATCTCCAGGCGCTAAAACTATTTGCTATGAGAATCAAGTTATGCACTTGTATTACGTAATCTTGTTTACGACTTATTTGCACTGCAGTTAGTTATCAAGATTGTTTTAAGAACGTGTTTGCCTATTGTTTTTGAAGTTTTTAATTGAAATTAGCGTAATAAAGTTACAAAAATTATTGAATTATTGTTATCATATTGTATAGGAATTATGTGAAAGTGATAGTTAATATTAAAATCTTATGTATTACTGTGAACTGGGTCAAGAGGTTATACCTACGAAAATGAATAAAACTAATGAATAACTCTAAGTGAATAGTTAACTACTGTCTACCAATTCAAATTGTGGCAATGAATTTACTTTCTGCACTTAATGGGAAGGAATGAATAGGTACTTGAATAGGTATTATTGGAGTATTTAGAATAAATACCTAATGAATAGTGCAGCTACACAAAAAAAGAAGAAAACAAAGGAATGTGGATTGAATAAAAAGGAAATGGAACGATCTCACTTTTCGTTTTCCCTCCTGTGCTGGATGCTGCTTGGTTTTGAATGCTGGCTCCCGCTGATCTCCACTGAATACTCCTGGACTGGTCTAGTTGGCGCTGAATTGGCTGGATCCCGCGACTGACTGCTGGTCACGGATGGATGCCCACTGCAATGGGATGCTGCGTGTGCTCGTCGCGACTTTCACCCGTCCTGGATCCTGGCTGATGGGATGGGACTCGATGAGTGGAAGCCCTGGAACCTGCACGCAGCTGAATACGCCCTGCGCCAACCTGGTCGACCCACGGCTTCGATGATGAAGACCCGTTGCATAGGTGGAGCCTGACTCGGTGCCACAGTCCTGTCCTCTCACAATCCAGAGGCTTCGTAAGGACCATGTAAAATCCAAATTACATGGATGTGGATTCCAAATTGTATAAATGTGAAATAAATGCAAATTGTGAGGACAAAGAAAGTGGCACAGTGAATGTCGTTGGAGGCGGAATAACCGTAAGTTTTTTAAAAAGCTCTAAAAGCTGTCAAATTTGAACTTATCACATTGCCATTTGTAAATTTAGATTTAAGTAAGTAGAGATTTGAAATATTATTATGATTATACAATACAATGAATATTTTATTTAAAAAATAGTCAAGTAGTGTGAATGATTCAAAAAATTACCAATAACATTAAATTAAGAATTGAATAAATTAATACTGAAGATTTATAATAATGCATAATGTCAACTCAAACAATACTGAATATTTTAATGAAAGAATAAACAAATTGAAATGTCAACAGTTACATGATAATGAATCAAAAATAATTAACTTAGTCTAACGAATACAGGATCAAAAATCAGGGTGATTTTTGAACGGTTTCGTAACAGGCAGCCTATGGTTTTTTTTATCGCATAGTCCATCGATTTCACCCAATAGCCTAGTTTATTTTCAAAGATTCCATCAACTCGCATTATACTCGTTACACTCTGGCGGGTGCGCCCTTTGCGTGCGTTCCATGACACGAGCAAGGGTAGAATCCACTCGGTGTACCCCCTCAATTCAAAATATCTTTATTCATGTAGGCCTAATTTTACTTCAATATTGCATCCTCCAGATTTAATTACTATGTAGTCCGTTTTTCGACGTACTGCATCGTCACACACTTTTAGATATTAAAAAAAAGTAGAAATATTGACTATCCAGTCATTCACCCGGTCCCGATCCGGTCATCTGAACCAATCATATTCATTCGTTTTTCTTGTGCGGCATCGTCAACATCGTTCCCGGTTATTTTCATCGTGAATTACAGTTTTATGTTATAAAGTGCACGAAACATGGGAAAACGTAAACACAAACGTGATGATAAGGATATTCGTCGAAAGATTCGACGTTTGGAGGAGAAATTGCGGCATAATAGGCGCAAAGGTAAAACTACCCCCTATTTTAAGTTTTTTATTTTAGGTGTGGCATGACCGCCTTATAATTTTACTGTGGTGTTGTAAGTATGTTTCGTAAGATGAGCACTGTCTTGACGTGGTAACACGAGATGTTATCCTGACAGTCATTATTGTTATTCCTTGATGTGGTAATACGAGATATTGCCCTGGGATGACTATTTGTTGATTCTTGACGTGGTAATACGGGATATTGCCCTGAATCAAAAATTGTACTTTCTTAACGTGGTGATACTGCGATATCATCCTGAAAGTAACAATGTTAAATTATCTTTTTAGATTTGGACCGAAGATCTGAAACTTCGACGTCAAATTCATCACAAAGTCCTTATCGCGGCGACGCCTCCGAAGACAACTATGACGAGTCGGGTGAAGATTATGTTCTGCAGGAAGAAGCTTTGATGGAAGATGAGTTATACGACAGTGCTCCCAGCTTGGCACCTCAGTTGCAGTCAGTGGTAAATACAGCAGCGGGTTCCTCGTGTTTAGCCGCAGCGGCACCAGCGCCCGCCGTACCGCAAGTACAAGCGGTACCTCAGGTACAAGCGGCCGAACCGATCACTTCGGTTCGATCAGACCCTGTCCAATCACCACGATTGATGGATGTAAACCAACCATCTACATCTGCTCTCCCTGAGGAAATTTTAAATATGTTGGGAGAAGCAAAAATGATAGATGAACCGCTGGGTGAAGATATTCCTAATGAGCTCTCTGAACGTTGGGGAAAAATCTTAAGGGACGGGTTGGCCAAGGAGGTCAAGCAATCTCTCGTAGAAAAAATGCTTATACCGAGCAATTTTTTATTAGCTCGCGCACCCAAGCTGAATCCAGAGGTTGCTGCAGTCATTAATGACGCCGCAAAGAATCGGGATTCCCGTTTAGAAAAGGCTCAGAACCAGCTGGGTCACGGCATTGCGGGTCTGGCCAATTTAACGAAAGAACTTATAAAATCAGATTTAAATAAACTTGATATTATCAAGCAAATTTCGGAAGTGACCCAGATCTTGTTAGACCTTCACTACGAGGAGTCGATCAATAGAAGTAAGCTGATTGTGCCGCTGCTAGATAAGAAGTTTTGGAACACAATAAAAGGTGTCAAACGAGACGAGTATCTATTCGGAGAGAAACTTGGCGAGACAATTAAGAGCTCTAAGGACATCGAGAAATCGGGCCAGCAGATTAAAAAAGCCTTTCAGTTCAACCCGGCGTTTCAGCATCGTAAGCAAACAGCGCAGCCGGGAAACGCCAGAGCTCCCCCTCGCCAGAACAAGCCGAAGGCGACATCGACAGCGACGTCGGGCAGGTACCACGAGCAGCACTCTGCGACATCGGCGAGGAGGACGAACTATCGTCGCGGGCGTCACTACTCGACCAGCAGGAACGAGCGGAGTCGCCGTTAGAGGTACCTCATGCTGGTCGCATACGATTTTATTATGATAATTGGGTATCGATTACCGATGATCCCACAATATTATCTATTGTCCAAGGTTATAAGATTCCAGTTGCAAAATCAATTACACAATATACTGAACCTAACAACCCTCCCTTTTCAAAAAGAGAGATGGATACTGCGATAGCCAAATTAGTCAATTTTGGAGCTATTACGCAATGTAGTGAAGATGTCCCTGGTCAGTTTGTTTCACCTATATTTTTAACACCTAAAACTAATGGTGGATTTAGGTTCATATTGAATCTAAAAACCTTAAATAAGTCGGTTGATTCACACCATTTCAAAATGGAAGATATTCGTACCGCTGTTAAGTTGGTATCGAAAAATAACTACATGGCTACTATCGATTTGCAAGATGCCTACTTTTTGGTCCCTATTCACCCTTCGAATAGAAAGCTTTTAAGATTCAGATATGATGACAATCTCTTTGAGTTTACTTGTTTGCCGAATGGACTGACCTGTGCCCCCTTTGTTTTTACAAAGTTACTAAAACCACTTTTGTCACTATTAAGGGGTCAGGGGCACACATTAGTAGCTTACCTTGATGATATCCTGTGTATAGGAAATACCTATGAAGATTGCAAATACACGGTAGAAATTTTAATAAAAAACTTAGAAAAGTTAGGTTTTGTAATCAATACTGAAAAAAGTAGTCTTATTCCTTCTCAACTCTGTAAATTTTTAGGACTAGAAATAAATACACAAACTATGCAATTACAATTGCCATTTGAAAAAATAAGAAAACTGTCTGAAATGACAAAAAGTATGCAGAGTAAAACTTGTACAAGTATCCGTGAATTTGCCAAGTTCATAGGTACGCTAACAGCCGCTTGCCCTGCAGTGGCGTATGGTTGGGCGCACACTAAGCTTTTTGAGCGAGAAAAGTTTTTAGCCCTAAAAAATTCTAACGAGAATTATGACTCAAAAATGACCCTTAAAGCGCATTTAAATGATGACTTCATGTGGTGGTCGAATATTAAGACTAAAGCTAAAAATAATATTCAAAAGGGAAATTATGAGTTTGAAATATTTACCGACTCATCTCTCACTGGCTGGGGAGCTGCGTGCAACGGTGTAGTAACTAGGGGGCACTGGTCGGCCGATGAAGTTCAAAATCATATTAATTTTCTTGAACTTTTGGCAGCCTTTTTAGGCTTACAGGCATTTTGTAAACATTCTCAGGGCATTAATGTGTTACTTAGAATTGATAATACGACCGCCATATCCTATATCAATAGAATGGGTGGTATACAATACCCCCATTTAAATAGGATCACCAGAGAGATATGGGACTGGTGCGAACTGAGAAATATATTTATTTTTGCGTCCTACATTAAGTCACGCGATAATACTGACGCTGACCAAGCATCTCGACATAACAATATTGACACAGAATGGGATCTGAGTTCTAAAAGCTTTCGATTCATAACTAATAAGTTAGGTGAGCCGAATATAGACCTATTCGCCTCTCGTCTAAACAAAAATGTAAAAAATATGTGTCCTGGAAACCAGACCCGGGTGCCTATGAAATTGACGCCTTTACCTTTTCATGGCGTAATTACTATTTTTATGCTTTCCCTCCATTTGCGCTCATACTTAAATGTTTGAGAAAAATAATAGATGATAGGGCAACGGGTATTATGGTTGTCCCAGATTGGCCTGGACAACCCTGGTTTCCCTTATTTCTGTCTTTAGCAAATTCAGAGATTTTGTACCTTAAACCTAATAGGAATCTTTTACTGTCTCCTTCCAGAGAGTGCCACCCCTCTGGCGCAACCTTACCCTGGCGTGTGCAGTGTTATCCGGCAAGCCTACTTGAAGCGCGGCATACCGGATGAATGTATAGATATAATGTTACGATCCTTATCAAAGAATACTCTTAATCAGTATAACGTTGCTTTAAAACAATGGTTTACCTTTTGTCAGATTAATAACATCGATGTGTATAATGGCTCAATTGCTGATATTTTGAGATTTCTGACACAAAAGTTTAATGATAATGCTAGCTATGGCACGTTAAATTCCTTTCGGTCTAGCTTATCCTTAATTATGGGAAAAGATCGAGTCAATAATGATTGCATTTCGAGGTTTTTAAAAGGGGTTTTTAGAAGTAAGCCATGCTTTCCCAAATATAATTCTATATGGGATCCTAATTTAGTCTTGGATTACCTGTCCGGTATAATTCCGAATGATTCGGTATCTATAGAAAATTTGACAAAGAAATTGGTAACTCTTCTCGCGTTGTCTACAGGACAACGTGTGCAGACGTTATCGCTGATTGATGTTGCAGATATTCACGTGGAAGAATCACGAATTGTTATTCATATTAGTGACATTATTAAAACTTCAGCGCCAAACAGGAAGAATCCAAGACTAATACTTCCTTTTTTCAAAGAAAAAACGTCTATTTGCCCGGCTTTGGCTTTGTCCTGCTATATAGAAAGAACTCGTGTCCTTAGAACAAATAAAAATTCGAGCAAATTGTTCCTAACAATTAAAAAACCTATACACAACGCTACTTCGCAAACAATTAGCCGATGGATAAAGCAGACTTTAAGTAGCAGTGGAGTAGATGTTAGCAGTTTCACTGCCCACAGTACTCGGCACGCCTCGACATCCTCGGCAAGTAGGTCTGGCGTATCCACAGAAATTATTAAAAGAACAGCGGGCTGGACGGGAAATTCTTTATGTTTTGCCCGCTTTTATAATCAACCCCTGGTTAATACCGAGGACGAAAGTGATTTTGCTCGGGCAGTAATAAACAGCTAAGCTAGGTATTTATGCTGATTGTAACTTTTCCAAACTATGTTCAAAATCCATTATGAGGTATACTCAGTTCCTAAATAATTTGGTAGGTAAATACCAAAATAATTATGAAAAAATGATTCTATTTGTATGTGATCATGTAATAAAAACATCAATGCTGATTGTTAGTTTGGATTTCATTCTGCAACGGACTCTAAACATCTACATAGTAATTAAATCTGGAGGATGCAATATTGAAGTAAAATTTATGGTTAAAAGAACTTACCTTAAGTGAATTTCAACCAAAATTTTACGAAATATTGCATCCGAGAGATTTAATCTCCCACCCTACCCTATGTATCATTGTACAATCTTGAATGATAAAAGCCCCCATGTTGCAGAATAAAAGGGTTAACGAATAATGCTCTAAAACGAATGAATATGATTGGTTCAGATGACCGGATCGGGACCGGGTGAATGACTGGATAGTCAATATTTCTACTTTTTTTTAATATCTAAAAGTGTGTGACGATGCAGTACGTCGAAAAACGGACTACATAGTAATTAAATCTCTCGGATGCAATATTTCGTAAAATTTTGGTTGAAATTCACTTAAGGTAAGTTCTTTTAACCATAAATTACAAGCTCTTATGAATAGTTCATTACATATTATTATATATTATGATCTTAATCTATCAGAGCAATGTATTGTTGTAATTGTTGTTCATAATAATATTGAGTCTACAAATTCATATAAAAATAATCGCTAAACAAAAAAATATATGATTAGGTATATGTATTATATATAAAAGTACATGTCTAGAATATTTGTAGGAAAAATCCAATGTCAAAAAAAAATACAATATTAATTTCATTAACAATAATAAAAACATAAAAAATAATAAACCATTTCGCATAACAATTAATCCCACGTTGTTTTATCATTCATGTAGTCTTGTGTTGTATAATAAGCTTTGGAAATGAGTACACGCTTTACATAATTCTTAAATGTATTAATTGACAATTCAGTAATATGATTCGGAAGTTTATTATAAAATTGAACTTTCCCATAAATGATTTTTTTAATTTTACAGAGCCGAGTGAGGGGCACCGCGAGTTTATGCTTATTTCTAGTGTTTTATTATCCCTACATTCCATTAAAGTGTAGACCCTTGGTCTACTTAATGTTTTATAATTCGTGTTCCCACTTTCTTTCGCGTTGGTAATCACAAAGTTTGATTCTAATATGAATGATGCTTAAAAATTCCACTTTAGACTTCATATTTACACAGAGCATTCATATTTACAGAAAGCCCTCTAAAACTGTTGAGGAAATTAGTTATCATGTTAGAGTAAAGTCTTAGAATACTATTTTTAGCAATAGCATACTTATTTTGGAAAAGTAAACGCCAAAAGTCGAGGAAACTGATACTGATTGGAGTTACCTAGAACTTTGTGTTACGAAAGTTTATTCAGAGTCCGGACTAATGTAACTTTTCCTGTTACCTTTTCATAGTTTCATGTTACTTCTATATTGTCAACGTATTTATTGTCTCCTTAGATACCTATATTCCTAATGAGCGTGAATGAATTCGTTTTTGGGTGCCGTAGAAAAGTAGATTTTATTTCGGTAAAATGAAAGTGACGCAGTAAGTAATTTTAAAGAGAACATTTTCAGTGCCAGCACTAATGCCGTTACAATAATGCAATGGCATGGTGGCATCAAAATTGCTTTTGTACAGTCAACAACACACCTGTGAATACAAAGTGCCAAAAATATGAATACAGAACTTTATTGCCTTTAAGTTCATATTTTTGACACGTTGTCTTTATTCACAGCTGTGTTGTTGATTGTATTGTGTAATTGCGTTATAATAAAGATTTACTATACATTTACTTAAGTGATCTGTTATACGAAATTGTGTGAAAACCCTTTATATAATAAAAGTAAAGTTGCATACCCCTCACTTTATTTTATTTACACCAGTGAGTGCATAGCTGTGTTGAGTCGCTCTCACATTGTTTTAAGTGGAGAACTTAAGTTGCATTGAGGTCCTGAAAATAAAACGACTTAGTGTAAGTATTTAATGCGCATCTTGATACTTACATACATTTAGTAGAGAGTAGTCGAAGTTATTATTTATTAGACATAAATTTAGTGAATTTTATTTCGTATTAGGGGACCGATTTTTGAATTTCAATCGCACGAATTCGCCGTTCGAAAATCTCTGGATAACGACGAAACCGAAAATGTACATGAAAGACATGGAATTGAAACTATTCCAAATCCCCATTCAAAAATTACTATCTCCAAGTTAAACGGCAAAAGTGAACTTTTTTAGGCATGAAACATATAGCCTATTAGCCAAGCTACACGCAACTACTAAGCCTGATGTGATACCGAATTTGTAGTAGCCACAAAATGTACATGAAAAACATGGAATTGAATACCATTCCAAATCGCCATTCAAAAATTATTATCTCCAAGCTAAACGGCAACACTGAACTTTTTAAGGCATGAAACATAAAGCCTATTAGCCAACCTAAACGACACTACTAAGCCTGTTGTGATACCGAATTTGTAGTAGCCAGAAAATATACATGAAAGAAATGGAATTGAAACTATTCCAAATCCCCATTCAAAAATTACTACCTCCAAGTTAAACGGCAAAAAAAGAACATTTTTAGGCATGAAACATATAGGATATTAGCCAAGCTATATGACACTACTAAGTCTGATGTGATACCGAATTTGTAGTAGCCAGAAAATGTACATGAATGAAATGGAATTGAAACTATTCCAAATCCCCATTCAAAAATTATTATCTCTAAGTTAAACGGCAAAAGTGAACGTTTTTAGGCACGTAATATATAGCCTATTAGCCAAGCTACATGACACTATTAAGCCTTACTTGATACCGAATTTGTAGTAGCCAGAAAATGTACTTGAAGGAAATGGAATTGAAGCTATTCCAAATCCCCATTCAAAAATTATTATCTCCAAGTCAAACGGCAAAAATGAACTTTTTCAGGCATGTGACATATGGCTATATGTCACATGCCTGAAAAAGTTCATTTTTACCTACTAGCCAAGATACACGACACTACTAAGCCTTACGTGATACCAAATTTGTAGTAGCCAGAAAATGTACTTGAAGGAAATGGAATTGAAACTATTCCAAATCCCCATTCAAAAATTACTACCTCCAAGTTAAACGGCAAAAAAGAACATTTTTAGGCATGGAACATATAGCGTATTAGCCAAGCTATATGACACTACTAAGTCAGATGTGATACCCAATTTGTAGTAGCCAGAAAATGTGCATGAAGGAAATGGAATTGAAACAATTCCAAATCCCCATTCAAAAATCATTTTCTCCAAGTTAAACGGCAAAAATAAACTTTTTCAGGCATGTAACATATAGCCTATGAGCCAAGCTACACGACACTACTAAGCTTTACGTGATACCGAATTTGTAGTAGCCAGAAAATGTACTTGAAGGAAATGGAATTGAAACTATTCCAAATCCCCATTCATAAATTATTATCTCCAAGTCAAACGGCAAACATGAACTTTTTCAGGCATGTGACATATAGCCTATTAGCCAAGCTACACGACACTACTAAGCCTTACATGATACCGAATTTGCAGTAGCCAGAAAATATACATGAAGGAAATGGAATTGAAACAATTCCTAATCCCCATTCAAAAAATCTTATCGCCAGGTCACACGGCAAAAATAAACTTTTTCAGGCATGTAACATATAGCCTATTAGCCAAGCTACAGGAAACTACAAAACCTGACGTGAAACCGAATTTGTAGTAGCCAGAAAATGTACATGAAGGAAATGGAATTGAAACAATTCCTAATCCCAATTCAAAAATTCTTATCGCCAGGTCACACGGCAAAAATAAACTTTTTCAGGCATGTGACATATAGCATATTAGCCAAGCTACACGACACTACTAAGCCTTACGTGATACCGAATTTGTAGTAGCCAGAAAATGTACATGAAGGAAATGGAATTGACTCTATTCCAAATCCCCATTCAAAAATTATTATCTCCAAGTTAAACGGCAAAACTGAACTTTGTCAGGAATGTAACGTATAGCCTATTAGCCAAGATACACGACACTACTAAGCCTTACGTGATACCGAATTTGTAGTAGCCAGAATATGTATGTACTTGAAGGAAAAAGAATTGAAACTATTCCAAATCCCCATTCAAAAATTATTATCTCTAAGTTAAACGGCAAAAGTGAACGTTTTTAGGCACGTAATATATAGCCTATTAGCCAAGCTACATGACACTGTTAAGCCTTACTTGATACCGAATTTGTAGTAGCCAGAAAATGTACTTGAAGGAAATGGAATTGAAGCTATTCCAAATCCTCATTCAAAAATTATTATCTCCAAGTCAAACGGCAAAAATGAACTTTTTCAGGCATGTGACATATAGCCTACTAGCCAAGCTACATGAAACTACTAAGCCTTACGTGATACCTAATTTGTAGTAGCCAGAAAATGTACTTGAAGGAAATGGAATTGAAACTATTCCAAATCCCCATTCAAAAATTACTACCTCCAAGTTAAACGGCAAAAGTGAACATTTTTAGGCATGAAACATATAGCATATTAGCCAAGCTATATGACACTACTAAATCTGACGTGATACCGAATTTGTAGTAGCCAGAAAATGTACTTGAAGGAAATGGAATTGAAACTATTCCAAATCCCCATTCAAAAATCATTATCTCCAAGTCAAACGGCAAAAATGAACTTTTTCAGGCATGTGACATATAGCCTATTAGCCAAGCTACACGACACTACTAAGCCTTACGTGATACCGAATTTGCAGTAGCCAGAAAATATACATGAAGGAAATGGAATTGAAACAATTCCTAATCCCCATTCAAAAATTCTTATCGCCAGGTCACACGGCAAAAATAAACTTTTTCAGGCATGTAACATATAGCCTATTAGCCAAGCTACACGAAACTACAAAACCTGACGTGAAACCGAATTTGTAGTAGCCAGAAAATGTACATGAAGGAAATGGAATTGAAACAATTCCTAATCCCCATTCAAAAATTCTTATCGCCAGGTCACACGGCAAAAATAAACTTTTTCAGGCATGTGACATATAGCCTATTAGCTAAGCTACACGACACTACTAAGCCTTACGTGATACCGAATTTGTAGTAGCCAGAAAATGTACATGAAGGAAATGGAATTGACTCTATTCCAAATCCCCATTCAAAAATTATTATCTCCAAGTTAAACGGCAAAACTGAACTTTTTCAGGAATGTAACGTATAGCCTATTAGCCAAACTACACGACACTACTAAGCCTTACGTGATACCGAATTTTTAGTAGCCAGAAAATATACATGAAGGAAATGGAATTGAAACAATTCCTAATCTCCATTCAAAAATTCTTATCGCCTGGTCACACGGCAAAAATAAACTTTTTCAGGCATGTGACATATAGCCTATTAGCCAAGCTACACGACACTACTAAACCTGACGTGATACTGAATTTGTAGTAGCCAGAAAATGTACATGAAAGAAAATGGAATTGAAACTATTCCAAATCCCCATTTGGAATGAATTCGGCTGCTAAGTGATTGCGTTCAAAGTAAACAAGGTACAGCTGTACTAAAAACAGATTTAAATAGCCAGTTAAAAGCTTAATAAAACTTATAGTATAAAGTTGTGATAACGAATTTGTAGTATCCACAAAATGTACATGAAAAACATGGAATTGAAACCATTCCAAATCGCCATTCAAAAATTATTATCTCCAAGATAAACGGCAAAAGTGAACTTTTTTAGGCATGAAACATATAGCCTATTAGACAAGCTATACAACACTGCTAAGTCTATTGTGATATCGAATGTGTAGTAGCCATAAAATGTACTTAAAAGAAATGGAATTGAAGCTATTCCAAATCCCCATTCAAAAATTATTATCTCCAAGTCAAACGGCAAAAATGAATATTTTCAGGCATGTGACATATAGCCTATTAGCCAAGATACACGACACTACTAAGCGTTACGTGATACCGAATTTGTAGTAACCAGAAAATGTACATGAAGGAAATGGAATTGACTCTATTCCAAATCCCCATTCAAAAATTATTATCTCCAAGTTAAACGGCAAAACTGAACTTTTCTAGGAATATAACGTATAGCCTATTAGCCAAGCTACACGACACTACTAAGCTTTACGTGATACCGAATTTCTAGTAGCCAGAATATGTACTTGAAGGAAATGGAATTGAAACTATTCCAAATCCCCATTCAAAAATTATTATCTCTAAGTTAAACGGCAAAAGTGAACGTTTTTAGGCACGTAATATATAGCCTATTAGCAAAGCTACATGACACTATTAAGCCTTACTTGATACCGAATTTGTAGTAGCCAGAAAATGTACTTGAAGGAAATGGAATTGAAGCTATTCCAAATCCCCATTCAAAAATTATTATCTCCAAGTCAAACGGCAAAAATGAACTTTTTCAGGCATGTGACATATAGCCTACTAGCCAAGCTACACGACACTACTAAGCCTTACGTGATACCGAATTTGTAGTAGCCAGAATGTGTATGTACTTGAAGGAAAAAGAATTGAAACTATTCCAAATCCCCATTCAAAAATTATTATCTGTAAGTTAAACGGCAAAAGTGAACGTTTTTAGGCACGTAATATATAGCCTATTAGCCAAGCTACATGACACTATTAAGCCTTACTTGATACCGAATTTGTAGTAGCCAGAAAATGTACTTGAAGGAAATGGAATTGAAGCTATTCCAAATCCTCATTCAAAAATCATTATCTCCAAGTCAAACGGCAAAAATGAACTTTTTCAGGCATGTGACATATAGCCCATTAGCCAAGCTACACGACACTACTAAGCCTTACGTGATACCGAATTTGTAGTAGCCAGAAAATGTACATGAAGGAAATGGAATTGACTCTATTCCAAATCCCCATTCAAAAATTATTATCTCCAAGTTAAACGGCAAAACTGAACTTTTTTAGGAATGTAACGTATAGCCTATTAGCCAAACTACACGACACTACTAAGCCTTACGTGATACCGAATTTGTAGTAGCCAGAATATGTATGTACTTGAAGGAAAAAGAATTGAAACTATTCCAAATCCCCATTCAAAAATTATTATCTCTAAGTTAAACGGCAAAAGTGAACGTTTTTAGGCACGTAATATATAGCCTATTAGCCACGCTACATGACACTATTAAGCCTTACTTGATACCGAATTTGTAGTAGCCAGAAAATGTACTTGAAGGAAATGGAATTGAAGCTATTCCAAATCCTCATTCAACAATCATTATCTCCAAGTCAAACGGCAAAAATGAACTTTTTCAGGCATGTGACATATAGCCTCTTAGCCAAGCTACACGACACTACTAAGCCTTACGTGATACCGAATTTTTAATAGCCAGAAAATATACATGAAGGAAATGGAATTGAAACAATTCCTAATCTCCATTCAAAAATTCTTATCGCCTGGTCACACGGCAAAAATAAACTTTTTCAGGCATGTGACATATAGCCTATTAGCCAAGCTACACGACACTACTAAACCTGACGTGATACTGAATTTGTAGTAGCCAGAAAATGTACATGAAAGAAAATGGAATTGAAACTATTCCAAATCCCCATTTGGAATGAATTCGGCTGCTAAGTGATTGCGTTCAAAGTAAACAAGGTACAGCTGTACTAAAAACAGATTTAAATAGCCAGTTAAAAGCTTAATAAAACTTATAGTATAAAGTTGTGATAACGAATTTGTAGTATCCACAAAATGTACATGAAAAACATGGAATTGAAACCATTCCAAATCGCCATTCAAAAATTATTATCTCCAAGATAAACGGCAAAAGTGAACTTTTTTAGGCATGAAACATATAGCCTATTAGACAAGCTATACAACACTGCTAAGTCTATTGTGATACCGAATGTGTAGTAGCCATAAAATGTACTTAAAAGAAATGGAATTGAAGCTATTCCAAATCCCCATTCAAAAATTATTATCTCCAAGTCAAACGGCAAAAATGAATATTTTCAGGCATGTGACATATAGCCTATTAGCCAAGATACACGACACTACTAAGCGTTACGTGATACCGAATTTGTAGTAACCAGAAAATGTACATGAAGGAAATGGAATTGACTCTATTCCAAATCCCCATTCAAAAATTATTATCTCCAAGTTAAACGGCAAAACTGAACTTTTCTAGGAATATAACGTATAGCCTATTAGCCAAGCTACACGACACTACTAAGCTTTACGTGATACCGAATTTCTAGTAGCCAGAATATGTACTTGAAGGAAATGGAATTGAAACTATTACAAATCCCCATTCAAAAATTATTATCTCTAAGTTAAACGGCAAAAGTGAACGTTTTTAGGCACGTAATATATAGCCTATTAGCAAAGCTACATGACACTATTAAGCCTTACTTGATACCGAATTTGTAGTAGCCAGAAAATGTACTTGAAGGAAATGGAATTGAAGCTATTCCAAATCCCCATTCAAAAATTATTATCTCCAAGTCAAACGGCAAAAATGAACTTTTTCAGGCATGTGACATATAGCCTACTAGCCAAGCTACACGACACTACTAAGCCTTACGTGATACCGAATTTGTAGTAGCCAGAATGTGTATGTACTTGAAGGAAAAAGAATTGAAACTATTCCAAATCCCCATTCAAAAATTATTATCTGTAAGTTAAACGGCAAAAGTGAACGTTTTTAGGCACGTAATATATAGCCTATTAGCCAAGCTACATGACACTATTAAGCCTTACTTGATACCGAATTTGTAGTAGCCAGAAAATGTACTTGAAGGAAATGGAATTGAAGCTATTCCAAATCCTCATTCAAAAATCATTATCTCCAAGTCAAACGGCAAAAATGAACTTTTTCAGGCATGTGACATATAGCCCATTAGCCAAGCTACACGACACTACTAAGCCTTACGTGATACCGAATTTGTAGTAGCCAGAAAATATACATGAAGGAAATGGAATTGAAACAATTCCTAATCCCCATTAAAAATTCTTATCGCCAGGTCACACGGCAAAAATAAACTTTTTCAGGCATGTGACATATAGACTTTTAGCCAAGCTACACGACACTACTAAACCTGACGTGATACTGAATTTGTAGTAGCCAGAAAATGTACATGAAAGAAAATGGAATTGAAATTATTCCAAATCCCCATTTGGAATGAATTCGGCTGCTAAGTGATTGCGTTCAAAGTAAACAAGGTACAGCTGTACTAAAAACAGATTTAAATAGCCAGTTAGAAGCTTAATAAAACTTTTAATATAAAGTTGTGATAACGAATTTGTAGTATCCACAAAATGTACATGAAAAACATGGAATTGAAACCATTCCAAATCGCCATTCAAAAATTATTATCTCCAAGATAAACGGCAAAAATGAACTTTTTTAGGCATGAAACATATAGCATATTAGCCAATCTATACGACACTGCTAAGTCTATTGTGATACCGAATGTGTAGTAGCCAGAAAATGTACTTAAAAGAAATGGAATTGAAGCTATTCCAAATCCCCATTCAAAAATTATTATCTCCAAGTCAAACGGCAAAAATGAATATTTTCAGGCATGTGACATATAGCCTATTAGCCAAGATACACGACACTACTAAGCGTTACGTGATACCGAATTTGTAGTAACCAGAAAATGTACATGAAGGAAATGGAATTGACTCTATTCCAAATCCCCATTCAAAAATTATTATCTCCAAGTTAAACGGCAAAACTGAACTTTTCCAGGAATGTAACGTATAGCCTATTAGCCAAGCTACACGATACTACTAAGCCTTACGTAATACCGAATTTGTAGTAGCCAGAATATGTACTTGAAAGAAATGGAATTGAAACTATTCCAAATCCCCATTCAAAAATTAATATCTCTAAGTTAGACGGCAAAAGTGAACGTTTTTAGGCACGTAATATATAGCCTATTAGCCAAGCTACATGACACTATTAAGCCTTACTTGATACCGAATTTGTAGTAGCCAGAAAATGTACTTGAAGGAAATGGAATTGAAGCTATTCCAAATCCCCATTCAAAAATTATTATCTCCAAGTCAAACGGCAAAATTGAACTTTTTCAGGCATGTGACATATAGCCTACTAGCCAAGCTACACGACACTACTAAGCCTTACGTGATACCTAATTTGTAGTAGCCAGAAAATGTACTTGAAGGAAATGGAATTGAAACTATTCCAAATCCCCATTCAAAAATTACTACCTCCAAGTTAAACGGCAAAAGTGAACATTTTTAGGCATGAAACATATAGCATATTAGCCAAGCTATATGATACTACTAAGTCTGATGTGATACCCAATTTGTAGTAGCCAGAAAATGTGCATGAAGGAAATGGAATTGAAACAATTCCAAATCCCCATTCAAAAATTATTATCTCCAAGTCAAACGGCAAAATTGAACTTTTTCAGGCATGTGACATATAGCCTACTAGCCAAGCTACACGACACTACTAAGCCTTACGTGATACCCAATTTGTAGTAGCCAGAAAATGTACTTGAAGGAAATGGAATTGAAACTATTCCAAATCCCCATTCAAAAATCATTATCTCCAAGTCAAACGGCAAAAATGAACTTTTTCAGGCATGTGACATATGGGCGAATCAACTTTTTGACCGACTCATATCTGTCCGCACATTCTTAACATAGTTGTGAAATTTCACCCTTAAATAATGAATTTTATTGGTATTTTTCACTTTACCCTGTATATTAAAACATAACCCTAACTGTTAAATCCAATAAACTGAAACTTTGTTCATTAGAAGTTCGATTTCTTGGTAACTCCAGAGACATTTTGAGTAACGCCAGAGACACCAAAAATGTCGGTCAAAAAGTTGATTCGCCCATATAGCCTATTAGCCAAGCTACACGACACTACTAAGCCTTACGTGATACCGAATTTGTAGTAGCCAGAAAATATACATGAAGGAAATGGAATTGAAACAATTCCTAATCCCCATTCAAAAATTCTTATCGCCAGGTCACACGGCAAAAATAAACTTTTTCAGGCATGTGACATATAGCCTATTAGCCAAGCTACACGACACTACTAAGCCTTACGTGATACCGAATTTGTAGTAGCCAGAAAATGTACATGAAGGAAATGGAATTGAAACAATTCCTAATCCCCATTTGGAATGAATTCGGCTGCTAAGTGATTGCGTTCAAAGTAAACAAGGTACAGCTGTACTAAAAACAGATTTAAATAGCCAGTTAGAAGCTTAATAAAACTTATAGTATAAAGTTGTGATAACGAATTTGTAGTATCCACAAAATGTACATGAAAAACATGGAATTGAAACCATTCCAAATCGCCATTCAAAAATTATTATCTCCAAGATAAACGGCAAAAGTGAACTTTTTTAGGCATGAAACATATAGCCTATTAGCCAAGCTATACGACACTGCTAAGTCTATTGTGATACCGAATGTGTAGTAGCCAGAAAATGTACATGAAGGAAATGAAATTGAAACGATTCCAAATCCCCATTCAAAAATTATTATCTCCAAGTTAAACGGCAAAACTGAACTTTATCAGGCATGAAACATATAGATTATTAGCCAAGCTATTTTATCAGGCATAAAACATATAGCTTATTAGCCAAGCTATACGACACTACTAAGCCCGTTGTGATACCGAATTTGTAGTAGCCACAAAATGTACTTGAAGGAAATGGAATTGAAGCTATTCCAAATCCCCATTCAAAAATAATTATCTCCAAGTTAAACGGCAAAACTGAACTTTTCCAGGAATGTAACCTATAGCCTATTAGCCAAGCTACACGACACTACTAAGCCTTACGTGATACCGAATTTGTAGTAGCCAAAATATGTACTTGAAGGAAATGGAATTGAAACTATTCCAAATCCCCATTCAAAAATTATTATCTCTAAGTTAAACAGCAAAAGTGAACGTTTTTAGGCACGTAATATATAGCCTATTAGCCAAGCTACATGACACTGTTAAGCCTTACTTGATACCGAATTTGTAGTAGCCAGAAAATGTACTTGAAGGAAATGGAATTGAAGCTATTCCAAATCCCCATTCAAAAATTATTATCTCCAAGTCAAACGTCAAATATGAACTTTTTCAGGCATGTGACATATAGCCTACTAGCCTACCTACAGGACACTACTAAGCCTTACGTGATACCTAATTTGTAGTAGCCAGAAAATGTACTTGAAGGAAATGGAATTGAAACTATTCCAAATCCCCATTCAAAAATTACTACCTCCAAGTTAAACGGCAAAAGTGAACATTTTTAGGCATGAAACATATAGCATATTAGCCAAGCTATATGACACTACTAAGTCTGATGTGATACCCAATTTGTAGTAGCCAGAAAATGTGCATGAAGGAAATGGAATTGAAACAATTCCAAATCCCCATTCAAAAATTATTTTCTCCAAGTTAAACGGCAAAAATGAACTTTTTCAGGAATGAAACCTCTAGCTTATTAGCTAAACTACAATACAATTTTAAGCCTGATGTGATACCCAATTTGTAGTAGCCAGAAAATGTACTTAAAATAAATGGAATTGAAGCTATTCCAAATCCCCATTAAAAAATTATTATCTCCAAGTCAAACGGCAAAAATGAATATTTTCAGGCATGTGACATATAGCCTATTAGCCAAGATACACGACACTATTAAGCCTTACGTGATACCGAATTTGTAGTAACCAGAAAATGTACATGAAGGAAATGGAATTGACTCTATTCCAAATCCCCATTCAAAAATTATTATCTCCAAGTTAAACGGCAAAACTAAACTTTTCCAGGAATGTAACGTATAGCCTATTAGCCAAGCTACACGACACTACTAAGCCTTACGTGATACCTAATGTGTAGTAGCCAAAATATGTACTTGAAGGAAATGGAATTGAAACTATTCCAAATCCCCATTCAAAAATTATTATCTCTAAGTTAAACGGCAAAACTGAACGTCTTTAGGCACGTAATATATAGCGTATTAGCCAAGCTACATGACACTGTTAAGCCTTACTTGATACCGAATTTGTAGTAGCCAGAAAATGTACTTGAAGGAAATGGAATTGAAGCTATTCCAAATCCCCATTCAAAAATTATTATCTCCAAGTCAAACGGCAAAAATGAACTTTTTCAGGCATGTGACATATAGCCTATTAGCCAAGATACACGACACTACTAAGCCTTACGTGATACCTAATTTGTAGTAGCCAGAAAATGTGCATGAAGGAAATGGAATTGAAACAATTCCAAATCCCCATTCAAAAATTATTTTCTCCAAGTTAAACGGCAAAAATGAACTTTTTCAGGAATGAAACCTCTAGCTTATTAGCTAAGCTACAATACAATACTAAGCCTGATGTGATACCGAATTTGTAGTAGCCAGAAAATGTACTTAAAATAAATGGAATTGAAGCTATTCCAAATCCCCATTAAAAAATTATTATCTCCAAGTCAAACGGCAAAAATGAATATTTTCAGGCATGTGACATATAGCCTATTAGCCAAGATATACGACACTACTAAGCCTTACGTGATACCGAATTTGTAGTAACCAGAAAATGTACATGAAGGAAATGGAATTGACTCTATTCCAAATCCCCATTCAAAAATTATTATCTCCAAGTTAAACGGCAAAACTAAACTTTTCCAGGAATGTAACGTATAGCCTATTAGCCAAGCTACACGACACTACTAAGCCTTACGTGATACCTAATTTGTAGTAGCCAAAATATGTACTTGAAGGAAATGGAATTGAAACTATTCCAAATCCCCATTCAAAAATTATTATCTCTAAGTTAAACGGCAAAACTGACCGTCTTTAGGCACGTAATATATAGCCTATTAGCCAAGCTACATGATACTGTTAAGCCTTACTTGATACCGAATTTGTAGTAGCCAGAAAATGTACTTGAAGGAAATGGAATTGAAGCTATTCCAAATCCCCATTCAAAAATTATTATCTCCAAGTTAAACGGCAAAACTAAACTTTTCCAGGAATGTAACGTATAGCCTATTAGCCAAGCTACACGACACTACTAAGCCTTACGTGATACCTAATTTGTAGTAGCCAAAATATGTACTTGAAGGAAATGGAATTGAAACTATTCCAAATCCCCATTCAAAAATTATTATCTCTAAGTTAAACGGCAAAAGTGAACGTCTTTAGGCACGTAATATATAGCATATTAGCCAAGCTACATGACACTGTTAAGCCTTACTTGATACCGAATTAGTAGTAGCCAGAAAATGTACTTGAAGGAAATGGAATTGAAGCTATTCCAAATACTCATTCAAAAATTATTATCTCCAAGTCAAACGTCAAAAATGAACTTTTTCAGGCATGTGACATATAGCCTACTAGCCTAGCTACACGACACTACTAAGCCTTACGTGATACCTAATTTGTAGTAGCCAGAAAATGTACTTGAAGGAAATGGAATTGAAACTATTCCAAATCCCCATTCAAAAATTATTATCTCCAAGTCAAACGTCAAAAATGAACTTTTCCAGGAATGTAACGTATAGCCTATTAGCCAAGCTACACGACACTACTAAGCCTTACGTGATACCGAATTTGTAGTAACCAGAAAATGTACATGAAGGAAATGGAATTGACTCTATTCCAAATCCCCATTCAAAAATTATTATCTCCAAGTCAAACGTCAAAAATGAACTTTTCCAGGAATGTAACGTATAGCCTATTAGCCAAGCTACACGACACTACTAAGCCTTACGTGATACCGAATTAGTAGTAGCCAGAAAATGTACTTGAAGGAAATGGAATTGAAGCTATTCCAAATACTCATTCAAAAATTATTATCTCCAAGTCAAACGTCAAAAATGAACTTTTCCAGGAATGTAACGTATAGCCTATTAGCCAAGCTACACGACACTACTAAGCCTTACGTGATACCGAATTTGTAGTAACCAGAAAATGTACATGAAGGAAATGGAATTGACTCTATTCCAAATCCCCATTCAAAAATTATTATCTCCAAGTCAAACGTCAAAAATGAACTTTTTCAGGCATGTGACATATAGCTTACTAGCCAAGCTACACGACACTACTAAGCCTTACGTGATACCTAATTTGTAGTAGCCAGAAAATGTACTTAAAAGAAATGGAATTGAAGCTATTCCAAATCTTCATTCAAAAATTATTATCTCCAAGTCAAACGGCAAAAATGAATATTTTCAGGCATGTGACATATAGCCTATTAGCCAAGCTACACGACACTACTAAGCCTTACGTGATACCGAATTTGTAGTAACCAGAAAATGTACATGAAGGAAATGGAATTGACTCTATTCCAAATCCCCATTCAAAAATTATTATCTCCAAGTTAAACGGCAAAACTGAACTTTTCCAGGAATGTAACGTATAGCCTATTAGCCAAGCTACTCGACACTACTAAGCCTTACGTGAAACCGAATTTGTAGTAACCAGAAAATGTACATGAAGGAAATGGAATTGACTCTATTCCAAATCCCCATTCAAAAATTATTATCTCCAAGTCAAACGTCAAAAATGAACTTTTTCAGGCATGTGACATATAGCCTACTAGCCAAGCTACACGACACTACTAAGCCTTACGTGATACCTAATTTGTAGTAGCCAGAAAATGTACTTGAAGGAAATGGAATTGAAACTATTCCAAATCCCCATTCAAAAATTACTACCTCCAAGTTAAACGGCAAAAGAGAACAAGTTTAGGCATGAAATATATAGCATATTAGCCAAGCTATATGACACTACTAAGTCTGATGTGATACCCAATTTGTAGTAGCCAGAAAATGTGCATGAAGGAAATGGAATTGAAACAATTCCAAATCCCCATTCAAAAATTATTTTCTGCAAGTTAAACGGCAAAAATGAACTTTTTCAGGCATGTAACATATAGCCTATGAGCAAAGCTACACGACACTACTAAGCCTTACGTGATATCAAATTTGTAGTAGCCAGAAAATGTACTTGAAGGTAATGGAATTGAAACTATTCCAAATCCCCATTCAAAAATCATTATCTCCAAGTCAAACGGCAAAAATGAACTTTTTCAGGCATGTGACATATAGCCTATTAGCCAAGCTATACGACACTACTAAGCCTTACGTGATACCGAATTTGTAGTAGCCAGAAAATATACATGAAGGAAATGGAATTGAAACAATTCCTAATCCCCATTCAAAAATTCTTATCGCCAGGTCACACGGCAAAAATAAACTTTTTCAGGCATGTGACATATAGCCTATTAGCCAAGCTACACGACACTACTAAGCCTTACGTGATACCGAATTTGTAGTAGCCAGAAAATGTACATGAAGGAAATGGAATTGAAACAATTCCTAATCCCCATTCAAAAATTATTATCTCCAAGTCAAACGGAAAAATGAACTTTTTCAGGCATTAGTCATATAGCCTATTAGCCAAGCTACACGACACTACTAAACCTGACGTGATACTGAATTTGTAGTAGCCAGAAAATGTACATGAAAGAAAATGGAATTGAAACTATTCCAAATCCCCATTTGGAATGAATTCGGCTGCTAAGTGATTGCGTTCAAAGTAAACAAGGTACAGCTGTACTAAAAACAGATTTAAATAGCCAGTTAGAAGCTTAATAAAACTTATAGTTTAAAGTTGTGATAACGAATTTGTAGTATCCACAAAATGTACATGAAAAATATGGAATTGAAACCATTCCAAATCGCCATTCAAAAATTAATATCTCCAAGATAAACGGCAAAAGTGAACTTTTTTAGGCATGAAACATATAGCCTATTAGCCAAGCTATACGACACTGCTAAGCCTATTGTGATACCGAATTTGTAGTAGCCAGAAAATGTACATGAAGGAAATGAAATTGAAACGATTCCAAATCCCCATTCAAAAATTATTATCTCCAAGTTAAACGGCAAAACTGAACTTTTTCAGGCATGAAACATATAGCTTAGTAGCCAAGCTATACGACACTACTAAGCCCGTTGTGATACCGAATTTGTAGTAGCCATAAAATGTACATGAAGGAAATGGAATTGAAGCTATTCCAAATCCCCATTCAAAAATTACTACCTCCAAGTTAAACGGCAAAAGTGAACTATTTTAGGAATGAAACCTTACCACCATGAAACCAATAGATTTGGAATAGCTTCAATTCCATTTCTTTTAAGTACATTTTCTGGCTACTACAAATTAGGTATCACGTAAGGCTTAGTAGTGTCGTGTAGCTTGGCTAGTAAGCTATATGTCACATGCCTGAAAAAGTTCATTTTTGCCGTTTAACTTGGAGAAAATAATTTTAGAATGGGGATTTGGAATTGTTTCAATTCCATTTCCTTCATGCACATTTTCTGGCTACTACAAATTGGGTATCACATCAGACTTAGTAGTGTCATATAGCTTGGCTAATATGCTATATGTTTCATGCCTAAAAATGTTCACTTTTGCCGTTTAACTTGGAAGTAGTAATTTTTGAATGGGGATTTGGAATAGTTTCAATTCAATTTCCTTCAAGTACATTTTCTGGCTACTACAAATTCGGTATCACAATAGGCTTAGCAGTGTCGTATAGCTTGGCTAATAGGCTATATGTTTCATGCCTAAAAAAGTTCACTTTTGCCGTTTAGCTTGGAGATAATAATTTTTGAATGGCGATTTGGAATGGTTTCAATTCCATGTTTTTCATGTACATTTTGTGGCTACTAAAAATTCGTTATTACAACTTTACACTATAATTTTTATTAAGCTTCTAACTGGCTATTCAAATCTGTTTTTAGTACAGCTGTACCTTGTTTACTTTGAACGCAATCACTTAGCAGCCGAATTCATTCCAAATAGGGATTTGGAATAGTTTCAATTCCATTTTCTTTCATGTACATTTTCTGGCTACTACAAATTCAGTATCACGTCAGGTTTAGTAGTGTCGTGTAGCTCGGCTAATAGGCTATATGACTAATGCCTGAAAAAGTTCATTTTTGCCGTTTGACTTGGAGATAATAATTTTTGAATGGGGATTAGGAATTGTTTCAATTCCATTTCCTTCATGTACATTTTCTGGCTACTACAAATTCGGTATCACGTAAGGCTTAGTAGAGTCGTGTAGCTTGGCTAATAGGCTATATGTTACATGCCTGAAAAAGTTTATTTTTGCCGTGTGACCTGGCGATAAGAATTTTTGAATGGGGATTAGGAATTGTTTCAATTCCATTTCCTTCATGTATATTTTCTGGCTACTACAAATTCGGTATCACGTAAGGCTTCGTAGTGTCGTGTAGCTTGGCTAATAGGCTATATGTCACATGCCTGAAAAAGTTCATTTTTGCCGTTTGACTTGGAGATAATGATTTTTGAATGGGGATTTGGAATAGTTTCAATTCCATTTCCTTCAAGTACATTTTCTGGCTACTACAAATTCGGTATCACGTCAGACTTAGTAGTGTCATATAGCTTGGCTAATATGCTATATGTTGTAATATTCCTACCCTATAAATACCTAACTAACATCAATTACCTATTTAGTTAACCTATATAACCATACAAAAATTGAAACTCTAAATTGTATTAAATAAAATTAATTACCATGAAACGAAATCAATCAATTAAGTTAATATCTTAAATTGGATCAGTATTTTGACCGAGTGATCGTTTAGTGTCTATGTAGAACCCATTGTTGTAGCCGCAAATAGTAACCAGTCCTTTTCGCATATTATGAAACAGTAATGTCCTATTACTTCTAATAACCCTAAAAAGTCAATAGCCAAAATAGATGGATTAAGTCCACAATAAAAATCAGAGTGAATAATAAGTTGTAATTAAAAGATGGAGTTTAATCAAATATAATCTGATTGTTATAGTTAAATAGAACACAAATAAACAAATGAGCATAATTATGTCAAAATTAAAATAACTAATGTTTGTCAGTAAATAATCTAAAATGTCACCATATTATAATAAAGAAAGTCAATAGTAAATATAATAACAATTTAAACATATTTTATTTTTGGGGTTATAGATGTCGCTCCGCCTCCGCGACAGTCCATGGCCATCATCCAGTTACGGGTCAGACCCCTGCCCCAGTTCTGAAGGAACTATTTTGTGGTCCTGAAGGGACATCTTTTCATAATGACAGGACTACTTTCATTTGCCCAAGCCATTATGTTGTGACACTTTCATCACCATATTCACCATAGAGAGGATTTTCAAAGGGACACTTTAAAATATCAAATACTGGTAGTAGAGCAGTGTATCTGACCACTCCAATTCTCCAGAATTCTGTAACTTTGTACATCATTGTTTTTTTTTAGGTATTTATCAAAATAATATTATCCAAACTGTTAATGTAGTCATTTTGTATCACCTTTCGGACCAAAATAAACCACGATCTTGCAACTTTCTGCCTCGATCCAGTCTAGACAAATCATTTATGATAAGTATTTGGAATAATATGACTTTATATTTGAAAGCCATTAGGTATGTAAAAATTACAAACTCATAGATAACGGAATAGACAGGCAAACTGCTGAGGGACAAGCTAATTAAAAATAAACATTTTTATTTTAAAAACAAAATGAATTTACAATCTTACATTATATTGTGAGTTATTTATTTTAATTTTCTCACAATAAATTTATTTACTACCAGTAGGTATACAAGGGATCAAAAATATATATAAAGTCATAAATGTATATGTCAAGTTTGTCATTTTGTCATAAATAAACATAGTATTATAAATTCCTATAAACCCTACTAATCCCAATTCAATAATTGAATATCATTAAATGTAAGCCTTCCTGAACCTACCATGGGATTCACTCAATCTATGTACAAATGTACAACATTCATTTATTTATTTATTTATAAATTCACTCACACAGTTAAAGTCTAACATATTAAGTAACCAAATCCCGTGTTAAAAATGTATAATTGAACTTTCTAGAAAATGAATAAAGACTTGAAAAGGAGAAAACAATTTTAATTCTAATATTTCCTATACCAAACAAAATCCTAGCCCTAACAGCTAAACTAACTATCTACTCTACCGACATATTAGCAAACTAGCGATCCGGATCGCACATTTAATTTACTCGCGTGATTTTCCGAAAGTGCAATGGAAAATCTCTAGCTAAAGCTAACTAAGACGGGCGAAGAATAACCCTTAGACCTGACACCCTATTTCTTCACGTGGGCTGGTTCTCACACTAGGGATTGGGACAGCAAGAAGTCAGCCAGACGGGTAAATTAAAATAGGAAAGTTGGACAAGAACCTGGCAAATTTAAGAAGTTTAGATAACAACTCAAATCGTCCAGATTCCAGGAGCAAAATCCTGTCTTAATAAACGCAGGAAACTGCCAAGAGCTCACTTGGACTCTACTAAAATAACCCAAGAAATGTCCCTTGGTTGACTAGGGCTGTAGTTGAACACCGTTAGGTTACCCGCCCTATCCCTCCAAAAGACTGCAAAATATCAGACCAGTTCATCCTACTAAAATAATCTACCCCAATAATTATTTACAAAAGTTATTAATTAACTAACAAAACTAAGTAATATATGAAATCCTTCAACAAAATTATTCTAGCGTTTAACACTAAAACAATCCAAGCTAAAACATTTCACACATTAAAACACAATTAACTCTTTAACTAATAAGAAACACTCACAAATCTAACCAAACTTTAAACTTTAGCAACACTATTGTTCTACAACTCTAAACTCTACTAGTACACTTTATAATACTAGAAGTGATCGAGCTCCAAAACAATAACAATTAAGACACTTAAATTTACACCAATTAAAACACTGAAATATAGGTACGCTTATTAACAAAATACTCTATATTATCCTCCAACCCAAACCATACCAGTATCATGAAATACTAGCAAAATCAAGGCTAGGACATAATATAGGTAATCTAGATTTACCCAAATAAACCTAAATAGAACCAGTCTGACGGTCGAGCAGAAGGCTCTCTAATTCCCGAATGCTAATGAATGAATCCCATGCAATGCCTTGCATCCCTTCCAAGATTCTGAAATCCCCACTAGCTCCCACTTCCTCACTCCTGATTGGTATTTCTTAACCAACGCTGAAATTCATAATTTCATACAATATTTAAATAAAATATGTTTTATTTCCTGATCAGAATAAGGTCCAATTTGATCTACTCATAGGGCGTGGCCGAACTAAGTTTTTTTTCCACATGTTAGAATTGGCCCACTAGACTTTTTTCCATTTGCACATGCTTTAAAAATTGTCTCAATCAACGCTCTTTGTAACATGGTTCAATATGGCTTAAATTTGTTTTTATTGGCTAGTAACATTTAATTGTACAGTTTGAAATTTGACACAACTTCTTGTAGATTTGAATTTGACCAGGCAACATTTCTTAAAATCCCTACTGCAAAACCTTTATGACTTTGAAACAAGGCTCAAATTGGACTACAAATAAGCATCTAAATATTTTGGTTCACTATAAATCTCCAAGCTCTCCATCTAGTATTTTTAAAATATGATCTACTTAAAGATAAACAAAATTTTAAGTATCGTGAGACTGAAACAGGAATTTAATCAACTAAACAAAAAATATAATTATTATGCTTGCATATGATGAAACATGGAAGCAAGTTTCTGACATGTTACAATATTTTATGCCTAAAAATGTTCACTTTTGCCGTTTAACTTGGAGGTAGTAATTTTTGAATGGGGATTTGGAATAGTTTCAATTCCATTTCCTTCAAGTACATTTTCTGGCTACTACAAATTAGTTATCACGTAAGGCTTAGTAGTTTCGTGTAGCTTGGCTAGTAGGCTATATGTCACATACCTGAAAAAGTTCATTTTTGCCGTTTGACTTGGAGATAATAATTTTTGAATGAGGATTTGGAATAGCTTCAATTCCATTTCCTTCAAGTACATTTTCTGGCTACTACAAATTCGGTATCAAGTAAGGCTTAACAGTGTCATGTAGCTTGGCTAATAGGCTATATATTACGTGCCTAAAAACGTTCACTTTTGCCGTTTAACTTAGAGATAATAATTTTTGAATGGGGATTTGGAATAGTTTCAATTCCATTTCCTTCAAGTACATACATATTCTGGCTACTACAAATTCGGTATCACGTAAGGCTTAGTAGAGTCGTGTAGCTTGGCTAATAAGCTATATGTTACATGCCTGAAAAAGTTTATTTTTGCCGTGTGACCTGGCGATAAGAATTTTTGAATGGGGATTAGGAATTGTTTCAATTCCATTTCCTTCATGTATATTTTCTGGCTACTACAAATTCGGTATCACGTAAGGCTTAGTAGTGTCGTGTAGCTTGGCTAATAGGCTATAATTATGCCACATGCCTGAAAAAGTTCATTTTTGCTGTTTGACTTGGAGATAATAATTTTTGAATAGGGATTTAGAATTGTTTCAATTCCATTTCCTTCATGCACATTTTCTGGCTACTACAAATTGGGTATCACATCAGACATAGTAATGTCATATAGCTTGGCTAATATGCTATATGTTTCATGTCTAAAAATGTTCACTTTTGCCGTTTAACTTGGAGGTAGTAATTTTTGAATGGGGATTTGGAATAGTTTCAATTCCATTTCTTTCAAGTACATTTTCTGGCTACTACAAATTAGGTATCACGTAAGGCTTAGTAGTGTCGTGTAGCTTGGCTAGTAGGCTATATGTCACATGCCTGAAAAAGTTCATTTGTGCCGTTTGACTTGGAGATAATAATTTTTGAATGGGGATTTGGAATAGCTTCAATTCCATTTCTTTCAAGTACATTTTCTGGCTACTACAAATTCGGTATCAAGTAAGGCTTAATAGTGTAATGTAGCTTGGGTAATAGGCTATATATTGCGTGCCTAAAAACGTTCACTTTTGCCGTTTAACTTAGAGATAATAATTTTTGAATGGGGATTTGGAATAGTTTCAATTCCATTTCCTTCAAGTACATATTCTGGCTACTACAAATTCGGTATCACGTAAGGCTTAGTAGTGTCGTGTAGCTTGGCTAATAGGCTATAATTATGCCACATGCCTGAAAAAGTTCATTTTTGCTGTTTGACTTGGAGATAATAATTTTTGAATAGGGATTTAGAATTGTTTCAATTCCATTTCCTTCATGCACATTTTCTGGCTACTACAAATTCGGTGTCACGTAAGGCTTAGTAGTGTCGTGTAGCTTAGCTAATAGGCTATATGTCACATACCTGAAAAAATTCATTTTTGCCGTTTGACTTGGAGATAATAATTTTTGAATGGGGATTTGGAATAGAGTCAATTCCATTTCTTTCATGTACATTTTCTGGCTACTACAAATTCGGTGTCACGTAAGGCTTAGTAGTGTCGTGTAGCTTAGCTAATAGGCTATATGTCACATACCTGAAAAAATTCATTTTTGCCGTTTGACTTGGAGATAATAATTTTTGAATGGGGATTTGGAATAGCTTCAATTCCATTTCCTTCAAGTACATTTTCTGGCTACTACAAATTCGATATCACATTAGGCTTAGTATTGTATTGTAGCTTAGCTAATAAGCTAGAGGTTTCATTCCTAAAATAGTTCACTTTTGCCGTTTAACTTGGAGGTAGTAATTTTTGAATGGGGATTTGGAATAGCTTCAGTTCCATTTCCTTCATGTACATTTTATGGCTACTACAAATTCGGTATCACAACGGGCTTAGTAGTTGCGTATAGCTTGGCTAATAGGCTATATGCTTCATGTCTGAAAAAGTTCAGTTTTGCCGTTTAACTTGGAGATAATAATTTTTGAATGGGGATTTGGAATCGTTTCAATTTCATTTCCTTCATGTACATTTTCTGGCTACTAAAAATTCGGTATCACAATAGGCTTAGCAGTGTCGTATAGCTTGGCTAATAAACATATGTTTCATGCCTATAAAAGTTCACTTTTGCCGTTTAGCTTGGAGATAATAATTTTTGAATGGCGATTTGGAATGGTTTCAATTCCATGTTTTTCATGTACATTTTGTGGCTACTACAAATTCGTTATCACAACTTTATACTATAAGTTTTATTAAGCTTCTAACTGGCTATTTAAATCTGTTTTTAGTACAGCTGTACCTTGTTTACTTTGAACGCAATCACTTAGCAGCCGAATTCATTCCAAATGGGGATATGGAATAGTTTCAATTCCATTTTCTTTCATGTACATTTTCTGGCTACTACAAATTCAGTATCAAGTCAGATTTAGTAGTGTCGTGTAGCTTGGCTAATAGGCTATATGACTAATGCCTGAAAAAGTTCATTTTTGCCGTTTGACTTGGAGATAATAATTTTTGAATGGGGATTAGGAATTGTTTCAATTCCATTTCCTTCATGTACATTTTCTGGCTATTACAAATTCGGTATCACGTAAGGCTTAGTAGTGTCGTGTAGCTTGGCTAATAGGCTATACGTTACATGCCTGAAAAAGTTCAGTTTTGCCGTTTAACTTGGAGATAATAATTTTTGAATGGGGATTTGGAATAGAGTCAATTCCATTTCCTTCATGTACATTTTCTGGCTACTACAAATTCGGTATCACGTAAGGCTTAGTAGTGTCGTATATCTTGGCTAATAGGCTATATGTCGCATGCCTGAAAATATTCATTTATGCCGTTTGACTTGGAGATAATAATTTTTGAATGGGGATTAGGAATTGTTTCAATTCCATTTCCTTCATGAATATTTTCTGGCTACTACAAATTCGGTATCACGTAAGACTTAGTAGTGTCGTGTAGCTTGGCTAATAGGCTATACGTTACATTCCTGAAAAAGTTCAGTTTTGCCGTTTAACTTGGAGATAATAATTTTTGAATGGGGATTTGGAATAGAGTCAATTCCATTTCCTTCATGTACATTTTCTGGCTACTACAAATTCGGTATCACGTAAGGCTTAGTAGTGTCGTATATCTTGGCTAATAGGCTATATGTCGCATGCCTGAAAATATTCATTTTTGCCGTTTGACTTGGAGATAATAATTTTTGAATGGGGATTTGGAATAGCTTTAATTCCATTTCTTTTAAGTACATTTTCTGGCTACTACAAATTCGGTATCACATCAGGCTTAGTATTGTATTGTAGCTTAGCTAATGGGCTAGAGGTTTCATTCCTTAAAAAGTTCACTTTTGCCGTTTAACTTAGAGATAATAATTTTTGAATGGGGATTTGGAATAGTTTCAATTCCATTTCCTTCAAGTACATATTCTGGCTACTATAAATTCGGTATCACGTAAGGCTTAGTAGTGTCGTGTAGCTTGGCTAATAAGCTATATGTCACATGCCTGAAAAAATTCATTTTTGCCGTTTGACTTGGAGATAATAATTTTTGAATGGGGATTTGGAATCGTTTCAATTTCATTTACTTCATGTACATTTTCTGGCTACTACAAATTCGGTATCACAATAGACTTAGCAGTGTCGTATAGCTTGGCTAACAGGCTATATGTTTCATGCCTAAAAAAGTTCACTTTTGCCGTTTATCTTGGAGATAATAATTTTTGAATGGCGATTTGGAATGGTTTCAATTCCATGTTTTTCATGTACATTTTGTGGCTACTACAAATTCGTTATCACAACTTTATACTATAAGTTTTATTAAGCTTCTAACTGGCTATTTAAATCTGTTTTTAGTACAGCTGTACCTTGTTTACTTTGAACGCAATCACTTAGCAGCCGAATTCATTCCAAATGGGGATTTGGAATAGTTTCAATTCCATTTTCTTTCATGTACATTTTTTGGCTACTACAAATTCAGTATCACGTCAGGTTTAGTAGTGTCGTGTAGCTTGGCTAATAGGCTATATGACTAATGCCTGAAAAAGTTCATTTTTATTATTAAATTAAAACGGGATTTAATCGCGTAAAACTTACGTTTTATATTTAACCCGACGTTTCGGACATGACATTATTATTAAATTAAAACGGGACTTAATCGCGTAAAACTTACGTTTTATATTTAACCCGACGTTTCGGACATGACAATACGTCCGTGGTCACGGGTAGACTGGCTGGGAGTTGTATCAACATCTTCTAGCTGTACGAGTTTTTCGAACTACCCGCACTTGGGTAGTTCGAAAACTCGTACAGCTAGAAGATGTTGATACAACTCCCAGCCAGTCTACCCGTGACCACGGACGTATTGTCATGTCCGAAACGTCGGGTTAAATATAAAACGTAAGTTTTACGCGATTAAGTCCCGTTTTAATTTAATAATATGAGTGAAGATCGTGTTAGTTTAAATCAATATAAAGTTCATTTTTGCCGTTTGAATTGGAGATAATAATTTTTGAATGGGGATTAGGAATTCACGTAAGGCTTAATAGTGTCGTGTAGCTTGGCTAATAGGCTATATGTCACATGCCTGAAAAAGTTCATTTTTGCCGTTTGACTTGGAGATAATGATTTTTGAATGGGGATTTGGAATAGAGTCAATTCCATTTCCTTTAAGTACATTTTCTGGCTACTACAAATTCGGTATCACGTAAGGCTTAGTAGTGTCGTGTAGCTTGGCTCATAGGCTATATGTTACATGCCTGAAAAAGTTCATTTTTGCCGTTTGACTTGGAGATAATAATTTTTGAATGGGGATTAGGAATTGTTTCAATTCCATTTCCTTCATGTACATTTTCTGGCTATTACAAATTCGGTATCACGTAAGGCTTAGTAGTGTCGTGTTGGCTAATAGGCTATACGTTACATGCCTGAAAAAGTTTATTTTTGCCGTGTGACCTTGCGATAAGAATTTTTGAATGGGGATTAGGAATTGTTTCAATTCCATTTCCTTCATGAATATTTTCTGGCTACTACAAATTCGGTATCACGTAAGACTTAGTAGTGTCGTGTAGCTTGGCTAATAGGCTATACGTTACATACCTGAAAAAGTTCAGTTTTGCCGTTTAACTTGGAGATAATAATTTTTGAATGGGGATTTGGAATAGAGTCAATTCCATTTCCTTCATGTACATTTTCTGGCTACTACAAATTCGGTATCACGTAAGGCTTAGTAGTGTCGTATATCTTGGCTAATAGGCTATATGTCGCATGCCTGAAAATATTCATTTTTGCCGTTTGACTTGGAGATAATAATTTTTGAATGGGGATTTGGAATAGCTTTAATTCCATTTCTTTTAAGTGTTAGGCACTGAATAAAACATAAAATTATTATTGAATGAAGAACTGTATTTCCACTTTTCTAACTACTACAACTTTTATAAGCTTAATCTATTAAGTTCAACCGCTAGCACGCTGTGCTAGGTATGCGGTAAGTTCTGTACTGAACGCTTTGACAGATGTCATTACATATAATTATTATGTACCGTCTTGTACATATTCCCAACCGCAAAGGTTTTTCTTATAATTAAAAGACTATGGTAATTAAACATAATTAAATATCTATTGGCAGAACACAAACTTTATATATACTTGTTCGTATGACAGACCCTTTAGGTGTCCTAATGGAGAGTGCTCTCACCTTTCCATCAACTCCGGGGAAAACCTCTACTACTCTGGCCATGGGCCACCTCAAGGGTGTAACATTGTCATCTTTAACTATGACTAAAGTACCTACTTCTATATTTTTACAGTCCTTGCGCCATTTTGGTCTATTCTGTAACTGTACAAGGTATTGTTTGTACCACTGTTTCCAAAAATTCTGAACCATACGATTACATTGATCCCAGAACTTAGTGAGACTAACAGGCTCCTTAGTACAATCTTTTTCAGGATATGTGGTGAGAGGCGCACCAGTTAAAAAATGGGCAGGGCTGAGATATGGGGTTTCATTGACATTGGTTGCAGGCAAGGCCGTCATAGGCCGGGAGTTAAGGATTCCCTCAATTTGGACAATTACAGAGTTTAACTCTTCATATGTTAGGACGGTTTCACCTACAACCCGTTTTAAGTGATATTTCACAGATTTTATTCCAGCCTCCCACAAAGAACCGAACACAGGAGAATAACTAGGTATAAATTTAAATGAAATACCTTGATCGGCAGCAAATAGCTCTACAGTGTTCTTGTGCTCTATGGCAGATTGCAATTTATACAAGTCATTTAATTTATTTTGAGCCCCTTTGTAAGTACTGGCATTATCACAATATATTATGCTAGGTTTATTCCTGCGTGCTATAAACCTCTTTAAAGCACTTAAAAAGCATTCAGTTGTCAAATCTGAGACTAACTCAATATGCAGGGCTTTAGTTATAAAGCATACAAATAGCAAAATATATGCCTTCCGGATGACAGGTTTCCTCACTCTTAACATTTTGATATTGTAAGGACCACCAAAATCCATTCCAGTCTTTTCAAAGACTCTACAAGGGGTTATTCTATCATAAGGTAGAGAACCCATCAACTGTTCGGCATGCTTTGCTTTCAACTTAAAACATATTATACACTTATTTATAACATACTTAACTTCTCTAATTCCATTAATTAAATGGTACCTTAAATTTAAATCTGACAGGACAAGCTTGGCTCCTGCATGCAACAGAACCCTATGCTCCTTTTCAATTAAATAGTGGACAATTTTACAGCCCTTCGGCAATATTATGGGATGTTTGGTAGCATAAGGTATCTCAGCATGTTGCAACCGTCCACCTACACGCATTAGGTGCATGCTGTCAAGAAACGGATTCAACGACTGAAGATTTGATTTGATAGGTAATTTTGAATCTAAAGCACTCATTTCTGGAGCGAAGTGCTCCCTCTGCACGTATCTGAGAACTACCTTTAAGGCAGAATCTAATTCCTCAGGCGTTAAACCACCTGACAGCCTGTCTTCTAATTTAACCTTACAGTTATTTATAAATCTATAGATATATGACACAATTCGTTTAATTTTGTCTATATTAGAACAGTCTGTGAAAAGGGGTAACGGCTCATTTTTTTGAACTACATGTGACACCTTTAATTCAGGAATGTCCTTTGGCATTTCATATCCACTTTTAGGCAAAAACTCAGCTGTTTTTAAAGATGCAGGTCCATAAAACCATAGGTCATTGCCTTGCAATAAATGGGGTTCAACTCCCCTTGACAAAAGATCAGCTGGGTTCTGTTGTGTAGGTATATAATACCAAGAGAACTCCTGTGTCAATTCCTGTATATATTTCACTCTGTTGGCAACATATACATTGAGTTTTAATGGGCTAGTCGTGAGCCAACAAAGCACAACTTGAGAATCTAAGAACAAATAAACCCTTACTTGAAATCTATCCTTAATGAGGTCATAGACTTTTTTGGCTAATTTGGCTAGCAACAAAGCAGCGTTAAGCTCCGCCCTAGGAATACTTAATTGCTTAATGGAATTCACTCTGGATTTAGAGCACAATAGGCCAACATTAATACTATCATCCATATTCACAATTCTGAGATATAAACAACATCCATGAGCCTTTGCGCTAGCATCAGCATAACCAATTATATCGATAGCTTTAGCTTTTGAGGTGTCTAAATTTCTTTTAATTATGATACTTTTCATTTCATTCAGACTTGCCGCAAACCTTTTCATCCCATCATTGAGGTGGTCGGGCAACGGAGAGTTCCAATCTAATTTTTCCAACCATGTCTGCTGTAAGAGCAGCTTTGCATTAACTATGGCCGGCCCGACCAAGCCTAAAGGGTCAAAAAGTCTGCTGACAAATGATAATAAACCTCTTTTTGTGTAATTGTCACAAACATCATGTCTAGGGGCAACCATTATAATAGTGTCAGAAGCCAAGTCACATTGAATGCCTAAAGTTTTCACAATTGGGTCCTTTTCATTGGAAAAGTCTACTACTGCCTTAGTTCGTGAGCTAATTGGGATATCATCCAATAAACCATCAACATTTGAGCACCACTTGTGCAGTTCAAAGCCACCTAACTTTAGTAAGGCTATCAATTGTGTCTTGGCTGCCAAAATTTGGTTCATATCATTGGCTACCAGGTTGACATCGTCAACATATGTGTTATATAACAAGGCTTCTGCGGCCAGGGGATAAGCATCTTTATACCTATTTACTAACTCTAATAGGCACCTAGTGGCCAGAAACGATGAGCTTTTTAAACCATAACTTACAGTTTGTAGCTGAAGGCATTGTATGTCTGAATTCTTATCTTTACGCCACAAAATATTTTGTAAAGGCCTGTGCTCTGAAGTTAACGAGATAGCTCTGAACATTTTTTGTATATCACAATTCAAAATGAATTTATATAGTCGAAACAATACTATAATACTAAATAGATCATTTTGCACAACGGCGCCGTTTAATAAAACATCATTGAGTGAGATTTTAGCCAAAGTGGGCATTGACCCATCAAAAACAACCCTCAGAGCAGAAGTTTTGCTGGAGGGGTTAAAAACAGGGTGATGAGCTAGGAAGTAAACTGCTTGACTATCCAAGTTATACTCTGAAAGGTCAATATATTTTGCATGACCTAATCGCACATACTCATCTATGAAAGCTTTATATTTTAAATACAACTCATCATCTTTTTTAAATCGCAACTCTAAATTCAAAAATCGTTTCAGAGCACATGACAGTGAATTGCCTAAGTACAAGTCTTTAATATCTTGCTTAAGGGGCAACGCCACTTCAAATTTATTATCATTTAAGACTACAGTGTCTTGAAATATTTTTTCAGCTAACTCTTGTTCAGAGCTGGCCTCTGTGAATGTCTCTGGGACCTTTTCAGTAGACCAAAATTGAGATACAATATTATCTAATTTACCTATGTCACTGTTGTGTGTTAGCTGTTGACAGCAATAATTTGATACTAAGTTGGATACCGGTGCTGTGTCGGAAGCACCAGCCAGTCCAGCAACAATAAACCCAAAGCGTGTATTCTGCAGGATCAGCTTGCTAGGCAGGGCTGGCAGCTGCTCCGGCAAAAGCGCCTGGAAGAACACATGAGAAGCCAATAGTATATCGATCCTTGATGAAATGTCAAAACTGTCATCAGCTAATTGCACATCGGCCGGTATGTTTATTACTTCATTCCGGAGAGAAAACTGTGGCATATTAGCCGTAATATTATTAACAACATTGCATGTTACAGTGACACTATAATCTGTTACCATGGAATAAACCCGCAAGGAGGTCTGCATAGCTTTAAAGCTGGGTGCATCACACACACCTGAGAGTACTGACTCATCAGGGTACAATTGACATCCTAACCGCTCTGCTACATCAGAGCGCAAAAAGGTAATCTGACTACATGTGTCTAGAAGACAACGAACAATCATAGGTTGTCCATATTTATCATATACCTTAGCCTTAATGGTAGGTAAAAGATCATTGCCTTTCCTACTTAACAATAAACTAATATAGGCAGAAATGAGGTTATCAGCTGGTTCAATAGTGTGGGACACTGCCGCACACTGTTGAGGAGTAACTTCCTCATGCAATAGAGTGTTGTGCTTGCCTTTGCAGATAGCACATTTAAATGAGTATATACATTTTTGACTAATATGTTCATTTAAGCAAATATTGCATAAGTTGTTAGAGACTACAAAGTCTTTCCTCTTATGAGGTTCCAATATCTTAAAAGTCGAGCACTGATGAAGCTTATGGACAGTAGAATTGCAGTACTTACATTTGTTTATACCCGACTTAAGCGGCTTGGCCACTTTAACACTACTTGCAACTAAACTAGACCGGCGCCCTGAAGGCGTCCGCTCTCCCAGGGACTCCAAGGCAGCAGCCCGTTGCTCTAAAAATGTTAAAAAATCATGTAACTTTGGTAATTCATTGTTGCCTTGGTTTTCCAAATGGTAAGCCCTAAGTGTATATTGGTCAAGTTTCCTTTGCAAGATTGCAACTACAATTAAATCCCACTGAGAAACTGGGGCATTTAAATTTGTTAGCGCACCTAAATGTTGCCTAGTAGCTGAAACCAAATTTCTTATGCATCCTGCAGATGCCCTTTGCATGGGCGGTAAATCTAGTATGGACACAATGTGATGATTAACTACCTGCTTTTGATTATCATACCTTTGCTTTAAAAGATCAATGGCAATGGGGTAAGATTCAGTTGTGAGAGGTAAATAATTAATTAGCGCTAAGGCCTCTCCACTTAAATAAGTTTTCAAATAATATAGCTTTTCACAAGCCTTCAATTTTACATCTGCATCAATGACGCTGTTAAAGAGTGAAATGAAACTCTGGTATTCACCTACCTCTCCCGCGAACACTTTTAGATTTATTGGAGGCAGCCTAAATGGCGAGGCATTACAGCCTCCAGGAGACGAAAAGGATGGTTGCGGTGAGACGCTCGACGTAGAGGCGTCCAATGCCTTGTTTACTACACCCGCATAGAACGATTTGAGCAGATCATATTTCTCCTCGAAGTCCTCAACACGTTCGGAATCCGCAGGGTCCAACAATGAAATTTCAAGGTTGAGTTCCTTATATTCTTGAAAAGTCTTTTCAAGCCTATCATTCTTCTGCTGGTATAGCAGAGGGTCCGCATCGCTGCTAGAAGCAGCCTCCGCTGTCGCCTTAAAGGCCATCATCCTCGTAATGGCCGCCTTTGATTGTCCCCTGGCCGCTCTTAACCTTTTGAGATCGTCGTCGGCCATATTGTGACACACAACACGACTTCCTTAAACAATATCACAATACAAATAAACAACTTATCTAAATATAATTTGCACGGCAATTAATACAATTAACAAGCTGCTGAGCTTATTTACCTCAAAAAAATTACAAATTGCACACAATAATATAAAGTGCTGTTCAGGCTTCAAGCACAGAAAACCAATCGCGAAGCCCAGCCAGAAGATTGAAGCTGGCAGTTTAAACTATACAATCTGACACAATTATCACTAATTTAGTGATCGCTGAACGTGCCGTCAATTTCCACTATTATTACTATGGTTAAACACACGTTAAACACCTGAAAATTGTTAGTAAAAGCTCGAAACACTGTGCAAACAAAATGGCGAAGATGCAAAGCTAAAGAGAAACACAAGAGTTTATTTATAATAACTTCTATGGCGTCGCCGAATGAACGATGCGGAAGTGAAGTGAATGAGCTCAGGAACAATCCCCGCCCGGCTGCTATTGGAACGGAACGGGATGAGCTGCGTTGCGCAGAGCCAATGAGCGCACGCGCTTTCCACACGAAGTTGGCCGCAGACCGGCCGCTGGCACCTGCGTTTCGTTCTTGCAAATTATGCGCACCGGAATGAACCTTAACTGCTCCGGTTAATTTTCGTGCACCACACTTGCTAGCAAATAATTTTGCATAACCGAAACGCAATATCGTGAAGTTGCATGAAGTCAATCACCATTGGTTCATTTTCACCGGAAACGTATATACGGAAGTGAATTAAATTTAAGCACTTAAGATAAGAGTTCTCAACGAGCACCCAATAGTCCCAATACACTTGGTACCAATATTCATTCAATATGGCGCATATGGAAGCCAGAATGACTTGTAACACAAAATTGTCTATATAGATAGTCTTACACTGAGACCAATGTTAACGCAACTTGCGCTGAACACGAAGTGGTAGTCCATAAAGTTCACTGAACTATGAAAAACACTAAAATGTAACTAAACAAAGTTAGTTCATACGCGCACTGCACGTTTGAAACACGCTGTTCATTGAACACGCCCCGAAAATCGCATTCGGTATTAAATTTAAGTCCCATGGAGCATCGCAACCGGGAAGAGTCTGATGACAACTTGCCACCAGTATATAACTACGCGTACACGCACTGCGGTTAACGTAGATGTATTTGCAACTTGCAAAAAAGTTTGAGCACAGAACACCACATACACGCATCAGTCCAGAAAGTTCGCGCACTGCACGATGTCGACAATATTGAGTCAACCGCTGACACTTGCACAGTCACTGGCCACGTACATAGTTCGCAGACAGTCTATTGAGTGCTAACGGCCCTTCGAAGGACCAATTTATGTTAGGCACTGAATAAAACATAAAATTATTATTGAATGAAGAACTGTATTTCCACTTTTCTAACTACTACAACTTTTATAAGCTTAATCTATTAAGTTCAACCGCTAGCACGCTGTGCTAGGTATGCGGTAAGTTCTGTACTGAACGCTTTGACAGATGTCATTACATATAATTATTATGTACCGTCTTGTACATAGAGATAATAATTTTTGAATGGGGATTTGGAATAGTTTCAATTCCATTTCCTTCAAGTACATATTCTGGCTACTACAAATTCGGTATCACGTAAGGCTTAGTAGTGTCGTGTAGCTTGGCTAATAAGCTATATGTCACATGCCTGAAAAAATTCATTTTTGCCGTTTGACTTGGAGATAATAATTTTTGAATGGGGATTTGGAATCGTTTCAATTTCATTTACTTCATGTACATTTTCTGGCTACTACAAATTCGGTATCACAATAGACTTAGCAGTGTCGTATAGCTTGGCTAACAGGCTATATGTTTCATGCCTAAAAAAGTTCACTTTTGCCGTTTATCTTGGAGATAATAATTTTTGAATGGCGATTTGGAATGGTTTTAATTCCATGTTTTTCATGTACATTTTGTGGCTACTACAAATTCGTTATCACAACTTTATACTAAAAGTTTTATTAAGCTTCTAACTGGCTATTTAAATCTGTTTTTAGTACAGCTGTACCTTGTTTACTTTGAACGCAATCACTTAGCAGCCGAATTCATTCCAAATGGGGATTTGGAATAGTTTCAATTCCATTTTCTTTCATGTACATTTTTTGGCTACTACAAATTGAGTATCACGTCAGGTTTAGTAGTGTCGTGTAGCTTGGCTAATAGGCTATATGACTAATGCCTGAAAAAGTTCATTTTTAGGGTTCCGTAGCCAAAATGGCAAAAACGGAACCCTTATAGTTTCGTCATGTCCGTCTGTCCGTCTGTCCGTCTGTCCGTCTGTCCGTCTGTCACAGCCGATTTACTCGGAAACTATAAGTACTACAGTGATGAAATTTGATGGGAATATGTGTTGTATGAACCGCTACAAAATTATGACACTAAATAGTAAAAAAAGAATTGGGGGTGGGGCCCCCATACATGTAACTGAGGGATGAAAATTTTTTTTTTCGATGTACATACCCGTGTGGGGTATCAATGGAAAGGTCTTTTAAAATGATATAAAGTTTTCTAAAAAACATTTTTCTTAAAGTGAACGGTTTTTGAGATATCAGCTCTCAAAGTCGTAAAAAGTATGTCCCCCCCCCTCTATTTTTATAACTACGGGGTATAAAATTCTAAAAAAAATAGAGGTGATGCATGCTAATTAACTCTTTCAACGATTTTTGGTTTGATCAAAGTATCTCTTATAGTTTTTGAGATAGGTTGATTTAACTGTAATTTTGGTTAAGTTATTGGTTTATTATATTTGCTGCTACGGAACCCTTTGTGCGCGAGCCCGACTCGCACTTGGCCGGTTTTTATTATTAAATTAAAACGGGACTTAATCGCGTAAAACTTACGTTTTATATTTAACCCGACGTTTCGGACATGACATTATTATTAAATTAAAACGGGACTTAATCGCGTAAAACTTACGTTTTATATTTAACCCGACGTTTCGGACATGACAATACGTCCGTGCGGGTAGTTCGAAAAACTCGTACAGCTAGAAGATGTTGATACAACTCCCAGCCAGTCTACCCGTGACCACGGACGTATTGTCGTGTCCGAAACGTCGGGTTAAATATAAAACGTAAGTTTAACGTAAATTCGGTATCACGTAAGGCTTAATAGTGTCGTGTAGCTTGGCTAATAGGCTATATGTCACATGCCTGAAAAAGTTCATTTTTGCCGTTTGACTTGGAGATAATGATTTTTGAATGGGGATTTGGAATAGAGTCAATTCCATTTCCTTTAAGTACATTTTCTGGCTACTACAAATTCGGTATCACGTAAGGCTTAGTAGTGTCGTGTAGCTTGGCTCATAGGCTATATGTTACATGCCTGAAAAAGTTCATTTTTGCCGTTTAACTTGGAGAAAATAATTTTTGAATGGGGATTTGGAATTGTTTCAATTCCATTTCCTTCATGCACATTATCTGGCTACTACAAATTGGGTATCACATCAGAGTTAGTAGTGTCATATAGCTTGGCTAATATGCTAAATGTTTTATGCCTAAAAATGTTCACTTTTGCCGTTTAACTTGGAGGTAGTAATTTTTGAATGGGGATTTGGAATAGTTTCAATTCCATTTCCTTCAAGTACATATTCTGGCTACTACAAATTCGGTATCACGTAAGGCTTAGTAGTGTCGTGTATCTTGGCTAATAGGCTATATGTCACATGCCTGAAAATATTCATTTTTGCCGTTTGACTTGGAGATAATAATTTTTGAATGGGGATTTGGAATAGCTTTAATTCCATTTCTTTTAAGTACATTTTCTGGCTACTACAAATTCGGTATCACATCAGGCTTAGTATTGTATTGTATCTTAGCTAATAGGCTAGAGGTTTCATTACTAAAAAAGTTCACTTTTGCTGTTTGACTTGGAGATAATGATTTTTGAATGGGGATTTGGAATAGTTTCAATTCCATTTCCTTTAAGTACATTTTCTGGCTACTACAAATTCGGTATCACGTAAGGCTTAGTAGTGTCGTGTAGCTTGGCTCATAGGCTATATGTCACATGCCTGAAAAAGTTCATTTTTGCCGTTTAACTTGGAGAAAATAATTTTTGAATGGGGATTTGGAATTGTTTCAATTCCATTTCCTTCATGCACATTTTCTGGCTACTACAAATTGGGTATCACATCAGACTTAGGAGTGTCATATAGCTTGGCTAATATGCTATATGTTTCATGCCTAAAAATGTTCACTTTTGCCGTTTAACTTGGAGGTAGTAATTTTTGAATGGGGATTTGGAATAGTTTCAATTCCATTTCCTTCAAGTACATATTCTGGCTACTACAAATTCTGTATCACGTAAGGCTTAGTAGTGTCGTGTAGCTTGGCTAATAGGCTATACGTTACATTCCTGAAAAAGTTCAGTTTTGCCATTTAACTTGGAGATAATAATTTTTGAATGGGGATTTGGAATAGAGTCAATTCCATTTCCTTCATGTACATTTTCTGGCTACTACAAATTCGGTATCACGTAAGGCTTAGTAGTGTCGTGGATCTTGGCTAATAGGCTATATATCGCATGCCTGAAAATATTCATTTTTGCCGTTTGACTTGGAGATAATAATTTTTGAATGGGGATTTGGAATAGCTTTAATTCCATTTCTTTTAAGTACATTTTCTGGCTACTACAAATTCGGTATCACATCAGGCTTAGTACTGTATTGTAGCTTAGCTAATAGGCTAGAGGTTTCATTCCTAAAAAAGTTCACTTTTGCCGTGTAACGTAGAGATAATAATTGTTGAATGGGGATTTGGAATAGTTTCAATTCCATTTCCTTCAAGTACATATTCTGGCTACTACAAATTCGGTATCACGTAAGGCTTAGTAGTGTCGTGTAGCTAGGCTAATAGGCTATATGTCACATGCCTGAAAAAATTCATTTTTGCCGTTTGACTTGGAGATAATAATTTTTGAATGGGGATTTGGAATCGTTTCAATTTCATTTCCTTCAAGTACATTTTCTGGCTACTACAAATTCAGTATCACATCAGGCTTAGTATTGTATTGTAGCTTAGCTAATAGGCTAGAGGTTTCATTCCTAAAATAGTTCACTTTTGCCGTTTAACTTGGAGGTAGTAATTTTTGAACGGGGATTTGGAATAGCTTCAATTCCATTTCCTTCATGTACATTTTATGGCTACTAAAAATTCGGTATCACAACGGGCTTAGTAGTGTCGTATAGCTTGGCTAATAGGCTATATGTTTCATGCCTAAAAAAGTTCATTTTTGCCGTTTATCTTGGAGATAATAATTTTTGAATGGCGATTTGGAATGGTTTCAATTCCATGTTTTTCATGTACATTTTGTGGCTACTACAAATTCGTTATCACAACTTTATACTATAAGTTTTATTAAGCTTCTAACTGGCTATTTAAATCTGTTTTTAGTACAGCTGTACCTTGTTTACTTTGAACGCAATCACTTAGCAGCCGAATTCATTCCAAATGGGGATTTGGAATAGTTTCAATTCCATTTTCTTTCATGTACATTTTCTGGCTACTACAAATTCAGTATCACGTCAGGTTTAGTAGTGTCGTGTAGCTTGGCTAATAGGCTATATGACTAATGCCTGAAAAAGTTCATTTTTGCCGTTTGAATTGGAGATAATAATTTTTGAATGGGGATTAGGAATTGTTTCAATTCCATTTTCTCCATGTACATTTTCTGGCTACTACAAATTCGGTATCACGTAAGGCTTAGTAGTGTCGTGTAGCTTGGCTAATAGGCTATATGTTACATGCCTGAAAAAGTTTATTTTTGCCGTGTGACCTGGCGATAAGAATTTTTGAATGGGGATTAGGAATTGTTTCAATTCCATTTCCTTCATGTATATTTTCTGGCTACTACAAATTCGGTATCACGTAAGGCTTAATAGTGTCGTGTAGCTTGGCTAATAGGCTATATGTCACATGCCTGAAAAAGTTCATATTTGCCGTTTGACTTGGAGATAATGATTTTTGAATGGGGATTTGGAATAGTTTCAATTCCATTTTCTTTAAGTACATTTTCTGGCTACTACAAATTCGGTATCACGTAAGGCTTAGTAGTGTCGTGTAGCTTGGCTCATAGGCTATATGTTACATGCTTGAAAAAGTTCATTTTTGCCGTTTAACTTGGAGAAAATAATTTTTGAATGGGGATTTGGAATTGTTTCAATTCCATTTCCTTCATGCACATTTTCTGGCTGCTACAAATTGGGTATCACATCAGACTTAGTAGTGTCATATAGCTTGGCTAATATGCTATATGTTTTATGCCTAAAAATGTTCACTTTTGCTGTTTAACTTGGAGGAAGTAATTTTTGAATGGGGATTTGGAATAGTTTCAATTCCATTTCTTTCAAGTACATTTTCTGGCTACTACAAATTAGGTATCACGTAAGACTTAGTAGTGTCGTGTAGCTTGGCTAGTAGGCTATATGTCACATGCCTGAAAAAGTTCATTTTTGCCGTTTGACTTGGAGATAATAATTTTTGAATGGGGATTTGGAATAGCTTCAATTCCATTTCCTTCAAGTACATTTTCTGGCTACTACAAATTCGGTATCACATCAGACTTAGTAGTGTCATATAGCTTGGCTAATATACTATATGTTTCATGCCTAAAAATGTTCACTTTTGCCGTTTAACTTGGAGGTAGTAATTTTTGAATGGGGATTTGGAATAGTTTCAAATCCATTTCCTTCAAGTACCTTTTCTGGCTACTACAAATTTGGTATCACGTAAGGCTTAGTAGTGTTGTGTAGCTTGGCTAATAGGCTATATGTCATATGCCTGAAAAAAATCATTTTTGCCGTTTGACTTGGAGATAATAATTTTTGAATGGGGATTTGGAATCGTTTCAATTTCATTTCCTTCAAGTACATTTTCTGGCTACTACAAATTCGGTATCACATCATGATTAGTATTGTATTGTAGCTTAGCTAATAGGCTAGAGGTTTCATTCCTAAAATAGTTCACTTTTGCCGTTTAACTTGGAGGTAGTAATTTTTGAATGGGGATTTGGAATCGTTTCAATTCCAGTTCCTTCATGTACATTTTATGGCTACTACAAATTCGGTATCACAACGGGCTTAGTAGTGTCGTATAGCTTGGCTAATAAGCTATATGTTTCATGCCTGAAAAAGTTCAGTTTTTCCGTTTAACTTGGAGATAATAATTTTTGAATGGGGATTTGGAATCGTTTAAAATTTCATTTACTTCATGTACATTTTCTGGCTACTACAAATTCGGTATCACAATAGACTTAGCAGTGTCGTATAGCTTGGCTAATAGGCTATATGTTTCATGCCTAAAAAAGTTCACTTTTGCCGTTTATCTTGGAGATAATAATTTTTGAATGGCGATTTGGAATGGTTTCAATTCCATGTTTTTCATGTACATTTTGTGGCTACTACAAATTCGTTTTCACAACTTTATACTATAAGTTTTATTAAGCTTCTAACTGGCTATTTAAATCTGTTTTTAGTACAGCTGTACCTTGTTTACTTTGAACGCAATCACTTAGCAGCCGAATTCATTCCAAATGGGGATTTGGAATAGTTTCAATTCCATTTTCTTTCATGTACATTTTCTGGCTACTACAAATTCAGTATCACGTCAGGTTTAGTAGTGTCGTGTAGCTTGGCTAATAGGCTATATGACTAATGCCTGAAAAAGTTCATTTTTGCCGTTTGAATTGGAGATAATAATTTTTGAATGGGGATTAGGAATTGTTTCAATTCCATTTCATTCATGTACATTTTCTGGCTACTACAAATTCGGTATCACGTAAGGCTTAGTAGTGTCGTGTAGCTTGGCTAATAGGCTATATGTTACATGCCTGAAAAAGTTTATTTTTGCCGTGTGACCTGGCGATAAGAATTTTTGAATGGGGATTAGGAATTGTTTCAATTCCATTTCCTTCATGTATATTTTTTGGCTACTACAAATTCGGTATCACGTAAGGCTTAATAGTGTCGTGTAGCTTGGCTAATAGGCTATATGTCACATGCCTGAAAAAGTTCATTTTTGCCGTTTGACTTGGAGATAATGATTTTTGAATGGGGATTTGGAATAGTTTCAATTCCATTTCCTTTAAGTACATTTTCTGGCTACTACAAATTCGGTATCACGTAAGGCTTAGTAGTGTCGTGTAGCTTGGCTCATAGGCTATATGTTACATGCCTGAAAAAGTTCATTTTTGCCGTTTAACTTGGAGAAAATAATTTTTGAATGGGGATTTGGAATTGTTTCAATTCCATTTCCTTCATGCACATTTTCTGGCTACTACAAATTGGGTATCACATCAGACTTAGTAGTGTCATATAGCTTGGCTAATATGCTATATGTTTCATGCCTAAAAATGTTAACTTTTGCCGTTTAACTTGGAGGTAGTAATTTTTGAATGGGGATTTGGAATAGTTTCAATTCCATTTCTTTCAAGTACATTTTCTGGCTACTACAAATTAGGTATCACGTAAGGCTTAGTAGTGTCGTGTAGCTTGGCTAGTAGGCTATACATTTAGAAGTTATTTGTCCGCACTTCTATATTATAAGAGGTGATATATTGGTGTGGAATAATAAGCACTTTATAATTAACTCCGTATATTAAAATAACCAGTTAACGTTACAATGGTCGGAGTGAGACTGGCGTCTCGTTCTCACATTGAAAGGATATTGCTTTTGGCTAGTCAGCTCATATCGCGGTGCGCACGTACTTGAATATGAGCTGACATAGCTATACTGTTCCTACATTACTTCCCCTTAGGGAAGAAAAAAAATTACATAAAAAATTACATACAATTGAATAGTATCTGATATTTGTTACACCCTGTATGTTTCGTATGTTGTGGCTATTCAGCTATCGGACAGGTGCGCGTTTCGCTGACATAGCGTGACGCGCAGCTGTGCGATATGAGTACAATGTTACACAATGGAGGTTGTATTATATGATTACGTTACACAACTATAATTAGATATTAGAACTAAGTTTATTACAAAAATGTTTGATTTTTTTTTACAAACATGTTCATTTATATACTGAATACACTTGATCATTTTGATAGCACTGAATTATTTGTTTTATTTATAACACTTCACTTAGTAAATCACAGGTTGTTGTTTCGGTTGGGGTTGGGCTGGTTCCCTGTGCACTACGACTGCTGTTGGCTGAACTCTAGCTACTGCTTTTAGTAACCAACTTCTTATACATTGTCTGCATTTGGACTGTATGAAATACAAGAGAAACAGTGCCAATATTACTGAGATAATTATGAGGATTATTCCAAAATAATTCAATTTCGTGTCTACTTGTCCAGTAACACTATGGACTTCAGCAATTGCAATACTGTTATGTGAACCATCCTCTTTGCTCTGTGCATAGCCCATTTTAATTATATTCAAAATTTACTTTTATTACACGATAAATATATGACACACGTTGTGTGTTGTTAGTACCAATATTTTACGACAATTGCTTATAGTTGACACAAATACATATTTATAAGACAATATATTAGTAACACATACATTGCAAAATTCATTTAAATTAGTACAAAAATAATTCTGTGATCAAAGTTCATACTTTCACAATACAATCTCTTCAGCATTTTATGCTGTTATACATAACGTAAACACTTACGACATCATGACTAACGCTACCCAGCCAGTACTGTAACCGCTATGCTTTGCTATAAAACAACATCACATCATTGCCTTACTATGATAAATAAGACGGATAATGTCTGTTTTGACCGTTCGTATGTAATATAAGTCCCGTTACTGACGTAAAGTTCAACTTAAAACTTAAAGTATCTGATTTCCTAACTAGGGTGCGGAACATCATGTTGCAGAGTCCGACTTGAAGCTGATTATACCGGTGTAATGAGTTTGAACGTAGTCTTCCCTCTCGAGAGATAAACTACCGATGCTACTTTTCGGAAAACAGGAAAAAACTTCCTGCTCCCGGGGTCCAGGCTCCATCCAGGAGATGCTAAATTAAACACAGTAGCGGACCCGAATGTCACGTTCTCTTATTCATCGATTAAAAACCTTACAGGTTTATTTATAACCCTACCACTTTTAGTGGTCCGCGGTTTCGAGTTAGCTTCGCTTTCGCTCTGCGTTGTAGTGGAGTCGCTTACCTTACGTAGGTTCACGCTATCGTTGACGTCATCATTCCAAACGTGAGCTGGCTTCAACCTATCAATTGAAATGCGAGCTTGCCTATTTTGAAATTGGATGAGAAATACTTTATCGTCTCTTTCTAAAACTTTAAATGGTCCCATATACGGTGGTTGTAAAGATTTCCTCACGGTATCGTCTCGTACGAAAACATATTCACAAGTTTGCAACTCTTTGTGAACAAATAGAGTACGGTTATTGCGAGAACCAATAGTTATCGGTTTGTATTGAGCTATTGTATCGCGAATGTTGTCAACTAAACTACAAGGATCGCTAGGTTCGTTTGACTGTGTGCTGAAAAAGTCTCCGGGCAACCGTAGTGCCCGTCCGAACATCATTTCTGCGGCGCTTACGCCGTTATCGCTACGTCCTGCGGCACGCAGGCCAAGCATCACAGTAGACAATTCGTTTTCCCAAGAGCCGTTGTCCATTCTAGCCATAAGGGCTGCTTTAAGGGTGCGATGGAATCTTTCCACCTTAGCATTGCTCTGGGGATGGAACGGTGTGGTCCTAATTCTATCTATGCCTAACAGTTTCATAAGCTCGCGGAACAAGTTACTTTCAAACTGGCGTCCTTGGTCTGTCGTAAGTCTGGTCGGACAACCGTAACGTGCGATCCAACCGTCGAATATAGTTTTGGCTACAACCTCTGCTGTCATATCCTGTATGGGAAATGCTTCCGGCCAACATGTACGCCTATCTATTATTGTAACTAGGTAACGGTTTCCATGTGGAGATGTCGGAAGGGGTCCGACTAGGTCTACATGGATATGTGTCATACGGTCGGCATCTTCAAACGTTCCTAATTTAGACATCGTGTGACGATTAATTTTTGATTTCTGACAAGCGATGCAACATCTTGCCCAATTAACTACGTCTTTGTTCATGCTAGGCCAAAAGAATTTCTTTGTAACTAGCTTACGAGTAACACGCGTTCCAGGATGACTTAAGTTGTGCACACTTTCGAATGCTGTACGTCTAAACTTTTGTGGTAAATACGGTCTTGTTTCTTCTAAAGAAATTTCACAATAGACAGATTTACTACATGTAGGTATCGCTATTAGTTTTAATTTTATATTGCTATTTCCGTCGTGCTGATCCGATTGCGTCATGTTTTTTAACCATTCATCTTTTGCTTGCTCGTCGGCGAGTTCTGCGTAGTCAAGTGATGTGGGGCAAACAATGGTCTCTATGCGAGAGAGTGTGTCAGCAACAACGTTCTCTTTCCCACTTATGTGCCGGATGTCAGTGCTGAATTCGCTAATGAACAATAGTTGCCTTGTTCGTCTTGGTGTTTCGTTATTATTCTTGCCTATATTTTCGAATGCTCTACATAAGGGTTTATGGTCCGTGTAAATTATCAGCGGCCTACCTTCGAATGATTTACGAAAATGTTTCAGTGACATGTAAATAGCTGATAGTTCGAGATCATATGCAGAATAACTTTTTTGAGCTTTAGTCAATTTTTTTGAAAAGAAACCTAAGGGTTCCCATTTCCCGTCAACCAATTGATTCAAAGCTGATCCTACTGACGTAGTTGACGCGTCAGACATTAAGGCTAAGACTGCGTCGGACCGAGGGTGGGACAACGTAACGGCTTTTTTAAGGCCCATTTTACATTGCTCGAACGCCTCTTCGGTCTCGCTCGTCCAAATTATAGGGGTCTTGTCTCGCTTTTTCGCGTTAACTAAATATCGGTCGAGTTTAGCCTGCATGTTCGCTGCTCCAGGGACGTGAGAGCGATAAAAGTTTAGCATTCCTAAAAATCTACGTAATTGTTCTACGTTCTGTGGTTTTGGGTAGTCGACTATGGCTTGCACTTTCTCCTCTAACGGCCTAATGCCCGTGGTAGTTACCTCATGTCCTAGGAACTCCAGCTTCGATTGTCCAAAGCTACACTTGGCTAAATTGATCGTTATGCCGTACTTGTCGAAACGCTCGAAAACCAGTCTAAGATGGTCCCTATGTTGCGCCTCATTATCGCTCGCGATAAGAACATCATCTAAGTAATTGAACAAGAAGTCGAGACCTTCCAGAACTGAACTGTTCATGAAACGCTGAAACGTTTGAGCAGCACACCGAAGCCCAAATGACATTACTGGAAATTCAAATAACCCAAAAGGGGTAATTATGGCGGTTTTTTCAACATCCTGTTTAGCTACTGGAATGCAATGATACGCCCTATTTATGTCTAACTTGGAAAATATCTTTTTACCTGCCAATATGAACGTAAAATCATGTAATCTCGGTATTGGGTATCTATCAGGCTTAGTTTGTGCATTTAAGGCACGATAATCACCGCAAGGGCGAATTTCGCCGTTCTTTTTTGTTACAACCGTTAAAGGACTGGCCCATTGACTTTTGCTAGGCCTACAAATGCCTAACTCCTGCATACGACGAAATTCCTCCTTAACTTTTTTATACCTGTCAGGTGGTAATGGTCTAGCCCGCGCGAATGTTGGTGCACCCGTCGTTTCGATATGGTGTACCACATTGTGTGTGGGTGTTTCCTTGTATGTCGGTGGCTTTGTTATGCTAGGAAACTGCAATAACAAATCATGATACGGGTGGTTACCATTGACAGTATTAATAGTTGGTTGGTTGCTACGTACGGTCGGTGCGGTTATATTAAGAAAAGTCACCAGATCATGCAATTTGCGATCAGTTAAATTTACTACTAACTTGTGATGACTCAAAAATCGGCTCCCAGTATTGGCTGTTTAACGTCGGCTATAACAAATTCCCATTTGTACGGTCTACGTAACCTTAAATCTAACGTTAAAACTTTAACACCGTATGTTTTGATTTCTGAGCCATTTGCTGCAAACAGTTTTAGATCAGAGCACTCACCCGCACGTTGTTTGTTCTGCACTGGTAATAAGGAAATGTCAGCACCTGTGTCCACTAAAAAATGCAGTCCAGTGTTTAAGTCTGTTACGCATAAACGACGGCTTGGTTTGATAGTACAGATCTCCGTCCTAGTCGCACTCTGTACTATCTCCGCTAGTTTTCCTGTTGGTTGAGTACCCATGCGCAGGGTTGGCGACATTTGGTGGCGGCAGGACCGAATCGGAAATGGTAGTAACAAAGCCAATCTGGTCTCCTCTCGGCTTGGTTCCGGTGGCGTGACGTACTCCTTGGTCTGGACGCTGAACGACCTCCGCGTCCTCTCCTTCCGTAACTGCGACCTCTTGGCCTTGCCCGTTCCAAGTCCATCATTCTGACGCTTAACTTGGCAATCTCAGCGAGTATCACTGCTGTATCTGCGGTTCCTGAGGTGTTCGCTGCGGCTCTGTGCGCCTGACTCTGTGGTACTGCCGCTGCTGCCACGTTAGGGATTCTAGTGGCTTCCGATACGTCATCGGCGATGTTGGCCAGTGTGTCAAGATCGCTCTCCCTGGATGCTACCAAAACTGCGCGCACTGCCGTAGGTAGGTGATTCTGCCACATTATTCTCAGTGTGGCATCGGGGAAGCTGTCCTTAGCCAGGTTGCGCATCTTGGCCAATAGCTGGGATGGTTTTTGATCGCCCAGGTCCATTTCCCCGAGGACCTTCTCTACTTGCCTGTTTTTGGAATCTTCCAACATCTTCAAGAGCTTCGCCTTAAGCTCCTGATATCGGTTGGTGGCGGGCGGGTTTGTTAGAAAATCCGCCAGCCGCAGTATTACGTCCTTTGGCAGCTTCGACACCACCATGTCGAATTTGGCGTCGTCCCCTATCCGCTGTGGTGTTAATACTGCTTCCGTCCGGATGAACCAAACTCTGGGCTGGTCCACCCAGAAATCTGGTATCCGGCTCGACACTGAAATGGCTACCACATCGGTCGTTTCTGCTGCTGGTACATTGTCCGCGCCCGGTTGAGTCTCACTGCCCGAAGTTAATTTATTGGGATCCGGACTCATTTTTAATCACTTTAACTGTTTTTATTATTCACTGATCGTCCACTGATTCACGTCGGGAGGTCACCACTTTAGAAGTTATTTGTCCGCACTTCTATATTATAAGAGGTGATATATTGGTGTGGAATAATAAGCACTTTATAATTAACTCCGTATATTAAAATAACCAGTTAACGTTACAATGGTCGGAGTGAGACTGGCGTCTCGTTCTCACATTGAAAGGATATTGCTTTTGGCTAGTCAGCTCATATCGCGGTGCGCACGTACTTGAATATGAGCTGACATAGCTATACTGTTCCTACAGGTAGTAATTTTTGAATGGGGATTTGGAATAGCTTCATCATGTACATTTTGTGGCTACTAAAAATTAGTTATCACAACTTAATACTATAAGTTTTATTAAGGTTCTAACTGGCTATTGAAATCTGTTTTTAGTACAGCTGTACCTTGTTTACTTTGAACGCAATCACTTAGCAGCCGAATTCATTCCAAATGGGGATTTGGAATAGTTTCAATTCCATTTTCTTTCATGTACATTTTCTGGCTACTACAAATTCAGTATCACGTCAGGTTTAGTAGTGTCGTGTAGCTTGGCTAATAGGCTATATGACTAATGCCTGAAAAAGTTCATTTTTGCCGTTTGAATTGGAGATAATAATTTTTGAATGGGGATTAGGAATTGTTTCAATTCCATTTACTTCATGTACATTTTCTGGCTACTACAAATTCGGTATCACGTAAGGCTTAGTAGTATCGTGTAGCTTGGCTAATAGGCTATATGTCACATGCCCGAAAAAGTTCATTTTTGCCGTTTGACTTGGAGATAATGATTTTTGAATGGGGATTTGGAAAAGTTTCAATTCCATTTCCTTCAAGTACATTTTCTGGCTACTACAAATTGGGTATCACGTAAGGCTTAGTAGTGTCGTGTAGCTTGACTCATAGGCTATATGTTACATGCCTGTAAAAGTTCATTTTTGCCGTTTAACTTGGAGAAAATAATTTTTGAATGGGGATTTGGAATTGTTTCAATTCCATTTCCTTCATGCACATTTTCTGGCTACTACAAATTGGGTATCACATCAGACTTAGTAGTATCATATAGCTTGGCTAATATGCTATATGTTTCATGCCTAAAAATGTTCACTTTTGCCGTTTAACTTGGAGGTAGTAATTTTTGAATGGGGATTTGGAATAGTTTCAATTCCATTTCCTTCAAGTACATTTTCTGGCTACTACAAATTAGGTATCACGTAAGGCTTAGTAGTGTCGTGTAGCTTGGCTAGTAGGCTATATGTCACATGCCTGAAAAAGTTCATTTTTGCCGTTTGACTTGGAGATAATAATTTTTGAATGGGGATTTGGAATAGCTTCAATTCCATTTCCTTCAAGTACATTTTCTGGCTACTACAAATTCGGTATCACGTAAGGCTTAGTAGTGTCGTGTAGCTTGGCTAATGGGCTATATGTTACATCGCTGAAAAAGTTCATTTTTGCCGTTTAACTTCGAGATAATAATTTCTGAATGGGGATTAAGAATTGTTTCAATTCCATTTCCTTCATGTACATTTCTGTCTACTACAAATTCGGTATCACATCAGACTTAGTAGTGTCATATAGCTTGGCTAATATGCTATATGTTTCATGCCTAAAAATGTTCACTTTTGCCGTTTAACTTGGAGGTAGTAATTTTTGAATGGGGATTTGGAATAGTTTCAATTCCATTTTCTTCAAGTACATTTTCTGGCTACTCCAAATTTGGTATCACGTAAGGCTTAGTAGTGTCGTGTAGCTTGGCTAGTAGGCTATATTTCACATGCCTGAAAAAGTTCATTTTTGCCGTTTTACTTGGAGATAATAATTTTTGAATGGGGATTTGGAATAGCTTCAATTCCATTTCCTTTAAGTACATTTTCTGGCTACTACAAATTCGGTATCAAGTAAGGCTTAATAGTATCATGTAGCTTGGCTAATAAGCTATATATTACGTGCCTAAAAACGTTGACTTTTGCCGTTTAACTTAGAGATAATAATTTTTTAATGGGGATTTGGAATAGTTTCAATTCCATTTCCTTCAAGTACATATTCTGGCTACTACAAATTCGGTATCACGTAAGGCTTAGTAGTGTCGTGTAGCTTAGCTAATAGGCTATATGTTTCATTCCTGAAAAAGTTCATTTTTGCCGTTTAACTTGGAGATAATAATTTTTGAATGGGGATTTGGAATAGAGTCAATTACATTTCCTTCATGTACATTTTCTGGCTACTACAAATTCGGTATCACATCAGGCTTAGTATTGTATTGTAGCTTAGCTAATAGGCTATTGGTGTCATGCCTAAAAAAGTTCACTTTTGCCGTTTAAATAACTTGGAGGTAGTAATTTTTGAATGGGGATTTGGAATAGTTTCAATTCCATTTCCTTCATGTATATTTTCTGGCTACTACAAATTTGGTATCGCGTAAGGCTTAGTAGTGTCGTGTAGCTTGGCTAATAGGCTATATGTTACATGCCTGAAATAGTTCATTTTTGCCGTCTGACTTGGAGATAATAATTTTTGAATGGGGATTTGGAATTGTTTCAATTCCATTTCCTACATGTACATTTTCTGGCTACTACAAATTCGGTATCACATCAGACTTAGTAGTGTCATATAGCTTGGCTAATATGCTATATGCTTCATGCCTTAAAATGTTCTCTTTTGCCGTTTAGCTTGGAGGTAGTAATTTTTGAATGGGGATTTGGAATAGTTTCAATTCCATTTCCTTCAAGTACATTTTCTGGCTACTACAAATTCGGTATCACGTAATGCTTAGTAGTGTCGTGTAGCTTGGCTAGTAGGCTATATGTCACATGCCTGAAAAAGTTCATTTTTGCTGTTTGACTTGGAGATAATAATTTTTGAATGGGGATTTGGACTAGCTTCAATTCCATTTCCTTCAAGTACATTTTCTGGCTACTACAAATTCGGTATCAAGTAAGGCTTAATAGTATTATGTAGCTTGGCTAATAGGCTATATATTACGTGCCTAAAAACGTTCACTTTTGCCGTTTAACTTAGAGATACTAATTTTTTAATGGGGATTTGGAATAGTTTCAATTCCATTTCCTTTAAGTACATATTCTGGCTACTACAAATTCGGTATCACGTAAGGCTTAGTAGTGTCGTGTAGCTTGGCTAATAGGCTATATGCTACATTCCTGAAAAAGTTCATTTTTGCCGTTTAATTTGGAGATAATAATTTTTAAATAGGGATTTGGAATAGAGACAATTACATTTCCTTCATGTACATTTTCTGGCTACTACAAATTCGGTATCACGTTAGGCTTAGTAGTGTCGTTATGCTTGACTAATAGGCTATATGTTACATTCCTGAAAAAGTTCAGTTTTGCCGTTTAACTTGGAGATAATAATTTTTGAATGGGGATTTGGAATAGTTTAAATTTCATTTCCTTCATGTATATTTTCTGGCTACTACAAATTCGGTATCACTTCAGGCTTAGTAGTGTCGTATAGGTTGGTTAATAGGCTATATGTTTCATGCCTTAAAAAGTTCACTTTTGCCGTTTAGCTTGGAGATAATAATTTTTGAATGGCGATTTGGAATAGTTTCAATTCCATGTTTTTCATGTACATTTTGTGGCTACTACAAATTCGGTATCACATCAGGCTTAGTAGTGTCGTGTAGCTTGGCCAATAGGCTATATGTTTCATGCCTAAAAATGTTCAGTTTTGCCGTTTAACTTGGAGATAATAATTTTTGAATGGGGATTTGGAATAGTTTCAATTCAATGTTTTTCATGTACATTTTCTGGTTACTACAAATTTGGTCTCACTTCAGGTTTTCTGTTGTCGTATAGTCCTAATAATAATATATACGATTTGCGTCTAGAATAGTTCATTTATGCCGAAACTCTACCTCATTCAGTTTACGCTTTCACTCAGTGGCCGAATTTATTTCATTAATCTTTTAATTTTTAGGTCTAGGTGTATGATTGGTTTCGCAACATTATAATATATGTTTTATTTGACTTCTAACTGGCTATTTGAATCTGTTTTTAGTAGTGCTGTACCTTGTTTACTTTGAACGCTATCACTTGGCAGCCGAATTCATTCCAAAAACTCGTTATTTCTTTTCATTTTATTTTTCTGTCTACTACTAATCATGTACTATTTTAGGCTTATTTTTGTCGTATAGTGTGACTCACTGGATATACGGTTTATATTTAGAAAAGGTTTATTTATTCGTATTAAATGGAGATGATAATGATTTAATGAGGAAAAGTTTCATACTAGGTATTTATTGATTATGTTAATTTCTGGCACCTTGAAAATCGGTATCACTTAAGATTTGTTTTTGTCGTAGGTATAGTCTTTCTTACGGATTACACGTTATTTCCCCTTAAGGTAGTCCTAAGGTTACAATATATGAGTTAATATAACTTGTTTGGCCGCTGATAATAAAAGTTAGCAGCCGAGCTCAAATGTTATGTTTTTCTGATTTTCAGTGTATTCTTTTATATTTACTTCATAAATATCATATTTGGAACAAATTAGTAGCTTTTATGCACCAAATTGTAAAAAAAAAAATTTACTTCTTAATTTGGTCGGGTTATCGGCGGCTGCTAACTTTGGCTGCTAACTTCACGCCGGTGACGAAACCCTGTTTTTGAAAAAGGACGGTTACTCATTTTAAATGTTATTAAAATTTAAATCGCTAGCAGTGGAGATATTTTTGAACGAAGTTCACGAAATCGAATGGTCGACATTCAAAAATCGGCCCCCTGGTTATACATTTTTATTCTAGAGAATAGTGTTTCTTTTTTAATACCGTATACAGAAGATTCGTCGACCGAATATTCAGCATGATATTATTATTCATCAATTTTGAATCACAATTATTATAAAAACCATTCGCCAACAAAGTACAGTGCTTTATTTTGATATCTTTTAATATTTTGCTGATTTAAACTAGTGAAAGATCTTGGAATCAATGAAATCGTATCCGTGATAAAAACATTTTTGAATCAACATTTTGCTCATAACTTGGTCTTCGTATTTCAAAACTTTCCGACAATTCCTTCGAAATAGAAAATATAGAGGTAGGTATGGGCAAACCCTTTAATTTTCTTTTTTAACCCCCGACGCAAAAACGACGGGGTGTTTAAGTTTGACGTGTCTGTCTGTCTGTCTGTCTGTCTGTCTGTTTGTCTGTGTGTGTGTCTGTCTGTGGCACCGTAGCTCCCGAACGGGTGAACCGATTTCGATTGAGTTTTTTTTTGTTTGAAAGCTGAGTTAGTCGGGAGTGTTCTTAGCCATGTTTCATGTAAATCGGTCCACTATATCGCGGTCGGGGGTTTTTTCAAAATTTTAATTTTGTGGTTAGGTTATTTCAGTTAGGTGTAACATATATTCGGTACATTGACTTATGAAGTCTGGTATGAAACTTTCTTTTTTTGTTACCGAAACTGTAAATAAATCTGGTAACAATCGTAAACATTCCTGGAACATTTTGGGAAATCTGGTAGAGCATCATGTAATACTGTATCAGCCTACCAATTTTGATCTATATCAAATACGTCGTCCAAATGTACAAACTTTTTGATAATTGCTCTAATATGGCTTATTCCTTTATCCGTTTTGTAGATGCCATTTTTGTCCAAGGGGAAAGAACAATATTTCCTTATTTACTCAATTTACAGTGAAGTGGAGACATGATAAGATTGACGTTGATGAATATTTCATTGGATTCGAACGTTGTTGTGATCAGTGTGCGTATAGCCAAACGCACAAACGCTCACGAACCGCTCACGATAATATCTCTTTCGTAGCTATCTATCTCTATCGCTCTTGTGTATTGGCGCAACAGAGCCAGACTACATTTCTGCGGCGTTTTGGTGGCGTTTTGCGTCGCAGAAATTTTATTCGGCTACGGGGCCGGGGGCCGAGTTTTGAGTTTCACGGCATTCGAATTCAGAAAATTGTCACTGAAAATAATAGGCAATTCACCATTTTCAACCGGTATTTTAGTGACAGTGAGACTCAAAAATCGGCCCCCTGGATGTAATATTTTCCTTATAACAGAGACCAAGGTTGAAGTTTCAAGTAGAGACATTAGATGAAAAGACTAACTTTTTCCATGTTAAGTTTTACAAAATGTCCAAAATTTAATACTATGTCAATCTTATATGGTGCCGAAATATGTCATCATCCTCCATGCGCTTTTCCAGACCCATGGGAGTATGGGGTCGACTTTGACAACGAATCCCAAGATGCGTCGTAGGCACTAGTTTTACGAAGGCGACTGCCATGCGCTTCTTTGTTATGTATTGTTGTAAAATTTGTCTCCTTAAAGTGTCAGTGAAAAGGAAGGTGTAAGTTTTATATGGGGTAACAATAATCTCTAAACCGATTTACTACGACAAGATGGCCCGTCGATTATTTTTTTTTTATTTACTGCTTTTTAATATAAGCTTGCAGTTATGTTTAATGATACTAACGAATCATCCTCCTTGCGTTATCCCGGCATTTTCCACTGCTCATGGGAGCCTGGGGTCCACTTTGACAACTAATCCTAAGATTTGGCGTAGGCACTAGTTTTGACGAAAGCAACTGCCATCTGACCTTCCAACCCGAAAGGTAAACTAGACCTTATTGGAATTAGTCCGGTTTCCTCACGTTGTTTTCCTTTACCGAAAAGCGACTGGCAAATATCAAATGACATTTCGCACATAAATTCCGAAAAACTCACTGGTGCGAGCCGGGTGCGGGTTCGACCGCGACCTCCGGAACGAAAGTCGCACGTACTTACCGCTAGGCTACCAGCGCTAATACAACAACGAATATGGACACATAATTGAAGCTCACTCACAATCAAAAACCTTAGAAACGGGGCCATCTTAGGCGCCAGATTTTTACAATTTTATTATTACAAAATACAAAGTAGGAGTATTCATTTTCTAAGAAGAACTTTGTTATTACAGAATATATTTGCTATTCTTTCATAAAAAATCAGAGTATGTTTTCTATGTAGACGAACGACTGCTAACGTATACGGAGAATTCTTGTCATTGTTAGCAAGTTTCCAAGCTTCGGTTTGTTTGTGATTCGAGTTTCGAAATTCAACATTTCGCTCTTCAAAAGACTGGGTAAGAATAATGTTTTCTAGTGATTTTTAGCAAACTTCAATAAAAGAGTAAGTCCGAAATTTATCGTCGATTCTGTTGGAAATACTTACGTTTGCTTAAATAATACATTGACAGTCGAATGTGACTTTCAAACCCGGGGTTGTGAGCTCGTAGTTATCTTTGTACTAATTTGACCGATCTGGCTCAGTCCGTAGTGACCCTGCCTGCTAAGCCGCGGTCCTGGGTTCGAATCCCGGTTTGGGCATTTGTTTGTGTGATGAGCACAGATATTAAATTTGTTCCTGAATCATAGATGTTTTCTATGTATATAAGTATGTATTTATCTATTTAAGTATGTATATCGTCGCTTAGCACCCATAGTACAAGCTTTGCTCAGTTTGGTGTTGATCTGTAATGTGTCCCCAATATTTATTTATTTACTGTATCCTTATAGCAAGTTTAGATTAAATCTCATGTACCTAAGACTTTGAAAGACAACTAGTAAAACTGATAGTTTAATCCAGTACATAACATTGGTATTGATTAATGAGACAACATTATAATGTCGCAGCATGACGGCTGCGTATGATGGATGGTCAAGTATGGAAAATGGTCTATACTTGAGTTTGACTGCGATACAGCATCTGTTATTTGTATGACCCGAATAACTTTTAAATGGATTGGTTCCTGGCTGGTAGTGATGACATTGATGACAACCGAAGTGATGGGCGTCATTTGTTTTTGACGTGAGAGGAACCGTCAGTCAGATTCGAATTGGAAAGTATCGCAGTCAACTGCACTGAATTCCTTTAAAAAGATTTTCAGGTCTATTTAACGAGGCTCCAGTCTGAGCCACCGACAATATTTTTTAAATATTGACACACGATTCATGTCATACGAAGAATAATATAATAAGCGTTAGTAGGGTAGCACCGTGCTTTTTAATATTTTATAACTTAATAAGTGGGTGAATCAACTTTTTTCTTGCCTGTTGCCATGGTTACGGTCCCCTGAGTCACGCTGGTTTTATGCAAAATTATGCTACTTAAACTATGCATACATGCATTTTTCTGGTGTTAACAAGCCCTTTTCTTAATTTGCCACCTACAAACATGGACTACATGCATGCGTGCATAATTTCAGTAGCATAATTTTGCATAAAACCAGCGTGACTCAGGGGACCGTAACCATGGCAATAACAGGCAAGAAAAAGTTGATTCGCCCAAGTATAATATAGCTTGAGTTCTTTACCGACTAGAAACCCTCGGTGCGTGGCTTCCACTTATCAAATTGATTACCCCCAGTGCAGCTTTCTTCCTGCACTCGGCGTATTTGCTGCGTAAATACTGCGCGGCGTCTGCCGAGGACGCAAATATTTGTGGCTCATTAGTGTAAGCGGAGGGGACTAAACATTCGTTTTCTGCTGGCATGTGTACTTGGTGACCATACCTCGAGAGTTTAGTGTTTAATGCATGTAATGCAAACGTTTTATTTAGAAACTAGTTTTTGCTCGCGGCTTCGCTCGCGTTATAAAGAGACAAAAAAACCGGCCAAGAACGTGTCGGGCCACGCTCAGTGCAGGGTTCCGTAGTTTTTCATATTTTTCTCAAAAACTACTGAACCTACCAATTTCAAAACAATTTTCCTAGAAAGTCTTTATAAAGTTCTACTTTTGTGATTTTTTTCATATTTTTTAAACATGTGGTTCAAAAGTTAGAGGGGGGGGGACGCACTTTTTTTTCCTTTAGGAGCGATTATTTCCGAAAATATAAATATTATCAAAAAACGATCTTAGTAAACCCTTATTAATTTTTAAATACCTATCCAACAATATATCACACGTTGGGGTTGAAATGAAAAAAAATATCAGCCCCCACTTTACATGTAGGGGGGGTACCCTAATAAAACATTTTTTTCCATTTTTTATTTTTGCACTTTGTTGGCGTGATTGATATACATATTGGTATCAAATTTCAGCTTTCTAATGCTAACGGTTACTGAGATTATCCGCGGACGGACGGACGGACGGACGGACGGACGGACGGACGGACGGACGGACGGACGGACGGACGGACGGACAGACAGACATGGCGAAACTATAAGGGTTACTAGTTGACTACGGAACCCTAAAAAGTAGCCTATGTCACTCTCCATCCCTTCAACTATCTCCACCTAAAAAAATCACGTCAATTCGTCGCTCCGTTTTGCGTTTGAAGAATGTTACCGTTTCTCGGCTCCGTTGAATAGAAAAATAGTACCTATACACACCATGGCCAGTAACTAAGAAAGTCTCAGATCACATATTTTTTAATTTTGGCTCCGCCTTGACCGACAATTAGGTGTGATAAGATATTTCTTACTTTACTGGCCTAATCTAGTATTTTACTACTAAGGTGAATCAATGGGGGGAAAACAAGCTATGTGATATAAACAATAATTCTTAATCTATTTGATGGCTGTCAAATACCTAAATAATAGTGCCCCATATCCACCAGTTTCGAGTCATCAAAGAACTGCATTAACCAAGCAACCGTGTTCGTTAATCATGCGAACAGTGCGTTTGTGAGCAACGTAATTCTTTAATTGTTTCCTACGATTCAAATTCCCCAACAGTATCCACCTCACAATACTGTCCAAACATTTTATAATTATGTTAGGGCCCGATTGTACATGTTCCAGGGGTGAGCAGTCAGAATAAATTATTTTGTAAATCAGGTAGCCAGTGTTCCTATGCCAAAACGGAAAAAAAGTTGTTAATAGCATTTGTTGGTTCAGTCAGCTTTGCCGGGCCACAGCCAACAATGAAAAAATACGCCAGTTTTATAATATTAACTTCTACATACATAATATCAGAATATTGTTCTCTGATTTGTAGCCGGCTATCACAGTAAGATATAATATGTAAAAAAAATTAAGGTGCCTTTCTTTTGACATAAAATTTTCAATTTTATTTTATTATTGTATGTGGCACATTACTTAGTTGGCGACGAATAGGCAAATACATCTCTATTGGATTTTTATTGACAACGTGTTGTGTGAGTGGTGGCCTTTAAGTAAGTAAGTTTTAGCTCAATACAATTACCTAGGCATAAACTTATTTTGCACGCTTCTGTGACCGTATCGTGGACGTTTTTTTGTCACTTGTCATTATCTTGCGTCACATCCGCACTTTAATACTTCTAAGAACTTATAACGTGACAGATATGGAGAAAAATGATAGACAGCCGGTCATTATATGGTAGCCCTGCTGACAAGACCAAAGATCCGAGGACTTAACATTGAGAATATTTCCGTACTGGGCGGGAAGAAGTTGACATCTTCACTTACGTTATTTTTTTTTTATTGGCGCAATCGATTCCAATGGGTCTATATTTATATGTATAAAAAAGACAGCCAGTTTAATACATTAATTTTGAAGTTATTGGTTTTGAAATCAAGTGAATATCTCGAAATTGAACGACATTTATTTGACGAATCGAGTTATTATGCCTTTTGTTTTATCACTTCTCGGTTCATACATGAACATGTCTTACTGTTAAACTTCGCTAAAATTTATAACATAGTACATCATTTGACATATTTACTTATGATTTTTGTCACTATCATTGTATTCTTAACTTGCATTTTGACATAACGACATATCAAGTTTAGTGAAATGTTATGCTATGATATAACGACATATCAAGTTAAGTGAAATATTATGCTAAGCGTGCAAAACCGAACAAATGAAGATATCAAATTGGACTTATTAAGCCCCTCCGCTAACATTTGAACATGTCTTTATATGAAATAAAGTTCAAATGCGAATCACAGTGCATAATCGTATAAACCTACTTGTACAAATAGTAAATTGTTTGAATAGAATAAAAAAAAAATGATAAACTGAGATATCAAAGCGTAGCCCTCAATGCTATTCTGTTAAAATGTGAATATTTATTTAAATGTCAATTGGCGCTCAAAATAGAAATCAAATGCGTAATAGGATTTGAACATCGAAGGACATTATGAGGTTCAAACTAAAATTATGGAGCAATCAAGTTACACATACTCCTGAGCCTATGTGTAAACTCTTTAGTAAAACTGTATTCAATTGTAATTAATTATTAACATCAAATGTTAATCATGTGCATGCATGTCAAAATATCTATTGAAAACCAACTAAGTGTACTTATATTGACCTTCCAAGATGATCACTTATTCCTTATAAACAAGTGTAGTGTAAATCATGTCAGTCATGATCATACCAATAAAATAAACCTCTCCTGATAGGAACATGACTATTAATCTAATAAACCGCCTTAATGTTTTAATTGTGTAATAAACCATACTTATCTGAAAAAAAGATGAAAATAAAAGCCTAAAATGTATAAATATCTTGTTTCGGTGTATGCAGAAAACTTTTTTTATTAACTGTAAGTGCAGCTAAGATCACAACGAGCTAATTTTAAGCGGTTACTTAATATTTTACTCAATTGATCAATAGAAAAACTTGTTCCTCTTATAACATCTTTCAGGTAAACAAATGTCTTATATTGCATATTTTAAGTTATCAACATTTGCACGGTAAAATGTTACGGAAACTTATTGAATAGATCCATATATCAAATTAAGTACCATCACTTGATAGGATTGAGTAACTGCATATGTCCACATATTCTGATTGTAATACTGTGAACATAAATAAATATTTCAAATTATCTAGTTGTTCATATACAAAATTATTTATTTTCATACTCTTTTGTAGACATGTTATAAAAATACTTCAAAATAATGTTTTTGCCAGTTGAATATTTCTAGTTATCAAATTAAATACTTATGTACAAATAATATTTAATGAGTTATCAATGATGGATTGATCAATAATTGTGCAATATCTATAGTTATAAATAATTTATCAAGCAGACCCTAAAATATTATTATGTATGCAAAATATTTAACTATCTTAATACGTGTAGCTGATGGCCCCGGTTAGCTTCCCAACAAGCCATATAGACTTCTTGTGTTGAGATGAGACCACACCACTGCATCTGATTTATTCTTAAGCGCGCACGAGCTCTCGTTCCTAACAATACGGAATCAGTGTCATTCCTTGGCATTACCATGTTGTTGGTGGCAGATGTATTGGTAGACATATACCCACAGTCATAATACAAGGTCTAAAAGATAAAAGGTCTGTAAATAAGTTCCAAATAATCCTCTACAAAAACCTGAACAAAAAGTATAGTAGTAGTAGTAGTAGTAATAATTACTGTATTGTGTACAACAGTCTAAATATACAATTTGTAGGAATAGAGATACAAGTATATGGAAGTAATGTTGCCATAGTTATAATCTGTTTTATTTAAGTTTCTTCAACAAGCGTAAAAGCTTCAATACATAAATATTCATGCTGTGAATGTAAATTTGGATTCGTGTTTCACAAGATATGAGTATTGTTTGTTTAGATTAAGGCGGCGTCTCAAAGAGATGAGGTACGTTTTATTCCTGCGCGCACGCACCTCGCTTGGCAATCACAGTGCATAGGTGTGACAGAAATGGCAAATGATGTCGCTCACTCTCGTCTTAAGCTGAAACGATTATTACCTGCGATTACCATTATACCTCATTTTTTTAGCATTAGAGAGAACGTAAAAGCACGAATCACGAGGTCTTTTATATGAGAAATTTTTGCCACAACTAATTACTGTCATTCATCAACTGTCAGTATTATAAACAGATGTTAGCGCGGCGGTTTAATGTTAGCTACTTTAATATAAAACTAAATTAATTTATTAATAATGGTAACATAATGGTAACTTTATTAGTGACAGTCACTATCAAAAATAAAAACTTGGCTTAAAGGTCTAGATACCAGGCCATAAAATTACAAAAAAAAATGTCAAAATATTTTTTGGCGAACCGGACAGAGAATATTGGCCAAAAAGTTTATTTGGTCCATAGATTTTATATCTCCGGTCCCAGGTTCGGCCACATGAGAGGACAAAGTTTGGGCTGGTGTCTCACATGCACATTATAGACATTGTGCGAGTGAGGCACCAGACCAATCTCGTCGCCCTCTCACGTGGACCGTTTTCGATACAGACGACTTTATGGCTCAGTGATAAGATTCAATTTAACATATTACAAAAAATATGACAGTGCAGTCCCTACTAAAGGCCCCATACACGGTACGATTAATCGCTTTGATCGACTCTTTGAGTAATTATGTTAACTAGAGAGGGCACCTCAACTTGATTTTGTGTAACAACACTTAGAGCCGATCAGCACAAACGCGCTTAGTCTGTGCCGAACGGCTGTGGTAGATTGACGTATCACAATCAAAAATATTTCGTCTAAATAATGCCGTCATGTGTAGTGAGGTACTGTACAAACTGCTCAGGAAAATCTAACAAAAGCCAAGGAGTGACTTTTCATACGTAGGTTTACTGTATTTTTGTTTAAACACGCTTACTTTTTAAAAAATGTATCAATATAAACTCATGCCGAAGCGCCATGTTGCGGCGGCCATGTTTCGTTGAAACCAAAGACTAAAAAATACAACAAAAGCAGACGTGACAATATCGCAAGTTAGTTCAAGTTTCCGATCATATATTAAATTATATATATTTATCGACGCAAAAAAGGTTATTTAATTATTATTGTCAGAATTGCTCAGTTTTCCAGCATGTCGGTCTATAACAGATTCTCAATACGCGTGTCGAATTTCATGTGAGTATGTAAATGTAAGTGCAGTACCTAACCTGCCTGAATGAATTTGGGTAGGTAGACGGTCAAGCAAATTATGAGAGTATAAAAACGCGCGAAATTCAAATTTTCTATAGGACGATAAACCCGCGCTCATACATACATGGATGTAGATAAAGTTATGTATGCGACTATACATAATTAGGCATTAAAACACTCATGTTATCTTATTAACACAACAAAAACAACACTCATGTTTTAATTATGCAAATGTCACATAAATAACTAATATCCAGTTGCGGCTACGTGTACACATGTACGCTCAGTCCGTATGCAGCTTTATGTGGGCATTTAAAAAAATTGGGACTCACAGAGTTGTTAAAAAAAAGTTAAATCGCTGTCAGTTTTGAAACGATAATTAAGCATGGAATTTCAATAAAAACATCGTTTTTGTTTTAATTATGTAAATTATACTAAGCTATAATCTAAATTCAGAACGTGAAAAAAGTTTAGTTTTAAATACAGATTTCAAGCTTGATAGTCGTTACAAAACTAACAGCGTTTTATGTTTTTTGTTAACAACTCACGCTAATTGAGAGTCATAAATTAAAAAAAATGCCCATGTAAATCCATGTCACTTCTATACTACGACTTAATCTATGCACTCTATGCAAGGCTCATCATCGCGACCGAAAGGTCGTAAGCGCCGAGTAAAATAGTAGCGCATGCGACGTTACGGAAGCGGGCCATTGGTTCACACCCCGCCCCCTCGCCCCGCCTTCAGCTTACAGGCTGTGACACATTCGTTGTTTGCTATAGCTCCTCTATACGAAGTAATAATTACTCAATGGATCGACTGGACGAATATCGTGGCGATCGATCGCATTGAAATTGCCAGCCATACACGAAGCAATTTATCGTTACGTTCGAGCCGTACACGAAGCAATACACGTTACGATGGATCATTTACTCCTACGAAACGGAATAATGAAGTCACTTTAAGTACTCAATTTTAAAAATGGATTTATAATTTACGAACTTTTTTTCTACTGTATGTTGCGTTATATTCTTTCATTCGGCTACGATTATATCCAAAGATAAAAAGAAAAAGAACTAAAACAGAGTATGTTAAAAATTGCTCCTAAATCAGAGGCTTCTAGAGAATTTCAAGTAGGTACCAAGTAGGTCGTTTCTATTAAAGGTGCGACCACACCGTGACTTAAAAAACGGCGACGGTATACGAAATCGCAGTGACGCATCGTATCCGTACCATTTTTACTGCATGCTCCCCACACCGTGTCCCATACGAAAGTCACTGCGTTTCCGTACTACCGTCTGCGTATTATAATCAGCGGTCTGTGGACCATGCGGTAAAAACGGTACGGATACGATGCGTCACTGCGATTCCGTACCGTCACCGTTTTTTAAGCAGCGCTGTGGTCGCATCTTAATTTGTAACGGGTGGATAGCAAAGATGAATCGTACCGTGTATGCGACCCTTTATAGGTTAAAGTAGCAAATCTTAACTGTCACTTGTCACTACCGTATTTCAGGTATTAAGGGCTATTTTTCTTATAATTTGTATCAAACTATCGCCTTATCGACTTTTGTTCTGTAACAGTAAAGCCCACTTGCACTAAACATTTAACTCGGGGTTAGTGAGCTGTCATCTGTCAATTTCCGTATAAAATGGTGGGTTAACCCTCCATTTTCGTTGGTGCAAGTGGCCCTTAGTATGGAAGTATAATAAAATTATTGTATTTGTTTCAATATTCCTCGAAATTTTTCCATAGCTATTTTCTTTCCATATGAACTTTCCCTGGACTTCTACGAATATTTTAAGACCACAACTACCTAGCCAAATCGATTCAGCCGTTCTCGAGTTCTAGCTAGACTAACGAACATCATTAGATTTTTATTTTTATAGATAGAATATAGAAAAAGTAAATAAAATTGGGTCAAAACTTGATTTTTTTTCATCATTTGTCTAATGACAATCCGTTCATATATAGATAAGTTGTTGGTACATTTGTTAAAGTTGTCATTTTAGAGTTATCAACTTCTTCCCGCACAGTACGGATTTTAGAGTCTCGAAAAAAACTAAAATATGTGGGTTGATTTAGCCCAGTTTCCCTGCTGGCAGACCTGGAGTGCTGAGGTAGGACATAAAAGAAAAGAGAATCAGAATTTGAGAATTTTCCAGCTGGCCTCAACGGCTTACTCCAAATTTCTGCCAACTCTCAGAGTTAGAACAGCACCGTCGTGCACATAGCGGATATTGATGAATCTTCTCCGCTAGACTGTGCCCGCTGATATATAAAACCGGTGAAAATAAAAGGGTCTGATTAATTGAACACCATTTGTAATTTAAATTTTATATCAGGTACGGCGACGTAACGAGTTAATTTACATAAATCACTGATAATTCCTTTATTGTAATATTTCAGGGCACCGGAATAGAATAAAGTTATTTTATGGAATTTAAATTACAATTTCAGGTTAAGCCGAGATGGGGTCCGCGTTTGTTGTTTTACACTGTGAGAATTTGCTGCATCAGTAATCTCCTTGTCTAGTTTATGTTTTACTCTATTTTGTACGCCGTTTTTTAAAAAAAATATAGGTATATTCGATAATCAAATGAAGTCAGAATGGTATTTTTATAATGGTATTTTCGTTCGTTCGTAATAAAAAATAGTATTTTAATATTGCAAATTGCATAAAAGGCGATAATTTTTTTAACATTACAATCACGCCTGTTTCCCTCCAATTTTTTTAAAAGTTACTAATAATGAAGTTAAATCAATATAAATGATATCAACCTTTTTTTTTATTTATTGCTTTCTATTATGTTTTATTAGTCAAAATTTTTGTCTCAGACCTTATGAACACACTAGATAATTCAGACTCAGAGTCGACTGTGGGATATGGGTTAAATTGTGGAGTAGGCGAGAGGCTGGCAACCTGTCACTGCAATGTCACAGTTTCGTTTTCATTCAACCCCTTATTTCTTAAGGGTGGCACTGAAACTTGAGTAGTTTCATGTGCTCTGCCTACCCCTTTATGGGATACAGGCGTGATTGTATGTATGTAGTAGTAATTCAGAAGCGTGGAATGAGCCTCTGGCTTTTCGGAGAATAGCGCCTGTGCTTTATGCTTGCAGTTTATTTGAGAGAATTCTCGGTAAAGATCCTTTATAGTTTATAGGACTGAGCTTATAAAAATGAATTTGCGGAAGTTGTGTTCAAGTATGTTAACACTTATACACTTAAGTAAATAAGCCCACATTTAATAAGTGGCCAACATTTTAAAGCAGATTTTACTATTTTGGAAGCAGATTATACTATTTCTTGTAAAGTATTGGAATTAATAAAAAAATAATATTTCCTTTAATCTTGATGTATATAATTAAGTCCCGTTTTAGTTTAATAATATGAGTGAAGATCGTGTTAGTTTAAATCAATATATCTTGATGTATTTCTAATAGATAGGTATGTGAATGTATATTTGAAATACACGCAAAGGCACACTAAATGCTCCACTTCATACTTAAAATTTTAAAAGCATGTGTTTTCGAAAATACGTAATTTATATTCCAGCTATTTACCTATAATTTTTATAACACTGTGACATGTCGATGAAATATACTTTGAGAATTTAATACAAACGCTAAAGGATACATAGGTTCACAGCTGGTGTAAAATCATAAACTGTATCATGAATAATTCCAGGCCTAGATACTCTCCCTCGGGACGCCATCAATGGCATCATCCATCAATTACAAAGCATTATTAATATAATATATGTATAACTAGCTTTTGCCCGCGGCTTCGCTCTCGTTAAATTCGTAAATTGCGCAATGCTCTAAACAAATTTTCACCCCCTCCCCATTTTAGGGAAGTGGCGGGTTAGAAAGAGACAAAGAGTAGCCTATGTTACTCTCCATCCTTTCAACTATATCCACTTAATAACCACAAAATTAAAATTTTGAAAAAACCCCCGACCGCGACATCGTTGACCGATTTTCATGAAACATGGCTAAGAACACTCGCGACTAACTCAGCTTTCAGACAAAAAAACTAAATCAAAATCGATTCATCCGTTCGTGAGCTACGATGCCACAGACAAACACACACACAGACAGACAAACAGACAGACAGACAGACAGACAAACAGACAGACAGACGGACAGACAGACAGACAGACACGTCAAACTTATAACACCCCTTCGTTTTTGCGTCGGGGGTTAAAAACACGTCAATTCGTCGTTTTTTTTGCAGTGAAAGGCAGACAAACAAACAGACACACACTTTCCCACGTATAATATTAGTATGGACGTGTAATACATTATCAAACTAATATGGGAATTGTGCTGCTTATAATTGACCTTGTCGCGATGATGGAACGTTTTATTTAGATCATTACTTACGTTTTGATAATAAGTTTTGGTCGAAGAAATATCACTCTCGACGTTGACTGATGCAACCAAAACTATTAATTCCAGAGGTTTCCAGAGGTCTTGAGGTCAAGTTTCCTTTGCTATAACTTTTTTAATTATGCATTCTGAAATGTTTAGAAACGTTTTAATAATTTGTTAAACCAGGTAATTAATGTTACATTTATTGCTTTGATATGTATTTGTGATTTGTGAATTTTCATACTTATAGTTAATCATATCCTAAAACTTACCAATTGAAACTTTTCGGCATAATTTATTTTTTCCACTCTAAAGCGGCAAGAAGTTTGATTTAGGTGCCTATTCCAGAGTTCAGGTGGGCCGGCAAAAAGTTCCCGGCCGCAAAGTGTGAGGCAATCAGAGGCGTGAGGTTCTGTAGACTTCGCGATTGAGAAATAAATTAATTAATGACATCGTGAAATATTAAACAATGTAGGTAACCCTTTTTCGGGTTGAGAATTTCATCACCCCCTTTCCTCCAGCGCGCGTAGAAGTCGATTGTTGGATACGTCCCCAGTCTACCATCGGACTCTTAGAGGCACGGCCGGTTTCCATCCTTATTTGGTAGATATTCCGCGAATTCGCACGGAGCGCTTTACTTCTTCTTTTCTTATGCGCAGTGCCAAGGAGCGGAATTCGTTTCCGGCGGCTGTGTTTCCGAACTCATATAACCCGGCAACCTTCAAATCAAGGGTGAACAGGCATCTTCTGGGTCACGTCTTTGCCTTTGGCTATTAGTCTGTGGCCAAGAGTAAGCCCATTTATAGTTTAAAAAAAAATTGTTCCATTGTGGCGTGGACGATGGACTAGCAACGTGTCACTGCTATAATATATCACAGTTTAGTTTTCTTCAACCTACTTTTATTGGCAAGAGATACACTGAAACTTGTGTATGTGTAGGTAATACGAGTAGAACGCCCGTTTTGAAAGCGAAGCCCTTTAACAATCAAAGAAAATTATTACGAGCAATTACTAACTGAACCTTTAGTGTAAGTACCTAAATTAAATTTCATTGGAAAACGTATCGTACCGTTAAAGCTTCATTTTGTATGGGATTCCGAGTAGCGCGCCTAGTGGGTTTCGAAACCACAGCGCAGCGAATATAACGTTACGTTTTCAAATTATTTTACCTATGTACAGTCGTGCAGCACAATCAGCAACAAAGATAATGAATACAGCCATAATCCAAAAAATAGTACTTACCTATACGCGACCTTACTTAAAAAAAAATGTAATGACAGTGGGCGTAATTATCAGACGAGAACACTATTTTTTGTTTATTCAAGGACTTAACATGCAATAATATGTTACACGACGTAAGCCACAAAAATCTCTGCCACGAGTCAAAGCGTGTCACATGTTTTTCTGCCTTTTGTATAGTCATACTGTCCATACTTCCATACTAATATTATGTATGGGAAAGTGTGTGTGTCTCTGTTTGTTTGTCCGTCTTTCAAGGCAAAACAGAGCGACGAATTTTGAAGTGAAGATGAAGGGACAGGAGAGTGACATAGACTTTCTGTCTTTTTAACCCCCCTTCTTCCCTAAAATGGGGGTGGAAGTTTTTATGAAACATTCCGCAACTTTTGAATTTAACGCGAGCGCTAGTATCATATTATTGCACTTGACTGTATGTATTTTTATCGACAAATATATATTTCCGTGTGGTGACGGGTTAAGAATTTCACCACCCCCTTTCTTTCTGTGGGTGTCGTAGAAGGCGACTGTGGGATATGGGTTAAATTGTGGCGTAGGCGAGAGGCTGGCAACCTGTCACTGCAATGTCACAGTTTCGTTTTCTTTCAACCCCTTATTTGCCAAGAGTGGCACTGAAGCTTTAGTAGTTTCATGTGTTCTGCCTACCCCTTTATGGGATACAGGCGTGATTGTATGTATTTTTATCGACGTCAGGGCCGACCTGGCACAGAACCGCCGCTTATGGAACAGAATGGAAATCAAGAAAGAGGCATATGTTCAGCAGTGGACGCAAATATGCTGAGAAGAAGAAGAAGAAGAAGATATTTTTAACCGCCTTCCAAATCTCAAGGGAAGGGGTTCTCAATTCGTCTGTTTTTTTTTTTAATGTTTGTTCCTCGATATCTCCGTCGTTACTGGACCGATTTTGAATTTTTTTTTCAATTGAATGTATATGCATATAGATTGGTCCCATTTTTCTCAGAACCCAGTTCTGGTGGTGGGATCCTGGAGAAATCGAGGGAACTCCTCAAATCTGAAAGGCATACATATGGTGATTTTTGTGTTTTTAATGGAACAGCATGCATTTACATACGGAACAGTGACATTTGATGCAGTGCAACTCCTGATGATGGTCAGAATGGAACTCCTCAAATCTGAACGGCACACTTATAGTGACTTTGGTATTTTTATAAGAACAGCATGCACTTACGTCCAGAACAGTGACATTTGGTGCAGTGGAACTGTTCATGAAGAGTGAGCCGCCCCTGGTTAGAGTTCCGTTCTGATAATCATTCTCATCTGTAAGTACTTCAGAATCATCTAAATTTCAAAATTGGTTCAGAAATGACGGAGATATCGAATAACAAACATTAAAAAATATACAGACGAATTGATAACATAATCCAACATTTTAAAGTATTTATCACCAGAACCCCAAAGGAAGGCGGTTTTTTTTTTCTTAAAAATTATTACTAGGTAGGTACTGACTGTACGATGACACATGCGCGCGTTCGCCCGTTTTGCACACCCGCGACAGTTAGCAGAATTCTAAGCAATATGTTCAACGGAGGTAGTCCAAAAAGGGTATTCATAAAATTCATATTACTTCAGTATATTTTTATTGCGTTGGATGGTTGCTTTTCTATTTTGTTCCTTTTAGGTAGGATCATGTTTTAGTGACATGTATTTCATTCGTACTTATCCGCAAATGTATCAATTAGGAAAATCAAAACGCACATCTGGCCCCGTAGCCGAATGGCATTTCTCCGACGCCAAACGAAAGCGATACGCCGCTGGCTCTGTCGCGCCAATACGCAAGCGCGATAGAGATAGATATCTACTAGCGCTTCGTTTCGTGAGCGTTTCGTGAGCGATTGTGCCAATAGATATCTACTAGCGCTTCGTTTCGTGAGCGTTTCGTGAGCGATTGTGCCATTCGGCTAGCCACCCAGAATCGCAATCGAATTTGAAAACACTTTATATAAAGGGTCATTTACATGGTGCGTATGCTCGTATACCTACGAATTTCAATACATGGCGGAAGGTATTTGATTGGCCCATTTTAACTAAAATCGCATTCTATTACGCACGCCGTGTAAATGGGATCTAAATATAAATAGGTATAAATAATTCTCAGGTCAATTTGTAAATCAGAGTGATATGTTAATTATGTTAGTTAAATTTAAGCGATATACTCTATAAATAGATATTATTCTGATGGCAGTTCGAATTAGTGTTTGGATATACTCCATTTCAAATACAAGAGCCTGGTATTACCTACTTGAAACTTAACAAAAGGGCTTACATAATTGCTGTGTTCTAGACGTAGGTTTCTAAAGAAAACTCCAGATTTATAGAACACTGATGTGCTACGTTTAATGCTCGGACACAGACTGACATGGGTTACAACTACCCTCTATATGAAAACATAACAATTCCTCCACCAATAGTAAAGAAAGCTTAAAATTAAAATTAAAATATGACCTATCTAAGCATACTAATACATTAGAAAGGTTACACACTAACAAACATAGGCAGCAGTAGGTATTTATCTGTACACTGGGTTAGGATTGCGAGTGGCACGGATATTACGACGATCTGCATGCGTCATAGGGTCTAAGGTAGTCTCGGTACCCTCCGCCTCACCGTCTAGAAAAACATCATTCTGGGCCACCGATGTGGCAGCAGGCGGGACTATGGAGTCGGGGGGTACACCTTCCCGTGGTATCAGCGACTGGCAAGGCTCATCTAAATTATTTCCACTTTCAACTAAACTTGAGTCAGAGGTCTGGCCTTCAATCGCTGGAGGTGACACTGCATCATGACTTGGAGATAACGACTCGTTGATTGTTATTTCCAGGTCAGATGAAATATCTTGGGTATCACTAGTAGTACCTACGCTATTATTACCTTTATACAATAGTAACTGATCTACATGTTTCTTAACTAATATATTTAAATCTATTATACGAACTAAGTACATTTTATTACCTATAAGTTTTTGTATACAACCTTTTTTCCATACGTGCTTATTTCCGTTACTAAATATATGTTTAACTAACACCTGATCTCCTTCCACAAAACACACCTTGCGCCGCCCTCCATAGTTCTTAGTTTGTGAGATCTGTTTAAAACAAACATTTTGGTTAGCTTCGGATGATAACGACATGTTAGGTGATTGTGAGTGTGATGAGTCATAGTTGTTGTCTAGCGACGCGTTATCGCGATGCAACAGATCGAGACGACAGCGGAGCGAGCGCCCAAGCATCAGCTGTGCGGGCGAAAAACCGGTTGTGCAATGAACGGAGTTTCTTATATTAAATAACAGCTGATGTATTCGCCTGGAGACAGGCTCCGTGTTGCTATTCGCCATTATTATTTTTATACCTCTTTTCAAAAAACCAATACTATTTTCTACTTGGCCGTTCGACTGCGGATGGTAGGGGGGGCTAGTCAAATGTTTTATGCCGTTTGCTACGCAGTAAACTTCCATTTCTTTCGAACAAAAATTCGCTGCGTTATCGGATACTAAAACCTGCATTAATCCAAATCTACTATTTACTTCTACCAACCTATCAATGATCGCTTTTGTTTCCGTTGATTTCATTAGAAAACATTCGACCCATTTAGAGTGTGCATCAATGATTGCCAAAAATTGCGTTCCTTCAACTGAAAACATGTCCATATGCACACGACTCCAAGGTCGTTTAGGGTAAGGCCACACGGCAAGCGGTGCGCGCGGCGGGGTCTTACGCATTGCGTTACAAATACTACAAGAACCTATCTTTTGTTCTATGTGTTTGTCAATATCGGGCCACCACATTCGTGATCGGGCTTCGGTCTTTGTTTTGACGACGCCGAAATGTGAACTATGTAACTCGTCTAACATTTTTTCGCGAAGCTCCCGTGGAATTATTAATTTGTGACCCCTTAGAATGCACCCATTTTCGACATGAAGCTCAAACCTACATTTAAAGTACGGTTTCAAAGTTTCATTTTTTATTTTGCGCGGCCACCCATTTATGACGTACCGTTTAACCTCATTGAGATTACTATCAGCTGTGGTCGCCTCTCTTACCTCTGATAACGTAATCGGCCTGAGCATGTTATCCGTAAAGTAATTAACGTATAAGCACGTATCTACGAGCTCACTATCACATTGTTCAACCCTTGATGAATAACTGGATATCGAGCGCGAAAGAAAATCCGCGATGTTTTGTTCGCTTTTTATATACTCAATATTAAAATTGTAACTTGATAAAAACAATGCGTATCGCTGTAAACGATTTGCAGCCATTTCCGGTATGCCCTTTTTATCGCCAAAAATAGTAATAAGTGGTTTATGATCCGTTCGTAAGACAAATGGCACGTCACGGCCATACAAGTAGTGATGGAATTTTTTTACCGCAAACACTAAGCTCGCAGCCTCCTTTTGTATTTGAGCGTAATTACACTCTGCTTTTGAAAGTGACCGTGAAGCGTAAGCCACTACGCGCTCCTCGCCAGAGGGCTGCGTCTGTGATAAGACCGCCCCGAGGCCGGCGGGCCCTGCGTCAGCTGTCACTATCGTCACTAACTCGGGGTTGTAGTGCGCGAGAACCCTTTCGGAACCCATCTCCTCCTTAATACTTTTAAACGCTTTTCCTTGTTCTTCCCCCCACTCCCACTTTACGTCATTTTTTAAAAGTGAATACAAAGGCTTTAAAACGCTGGAAGTGTTAGGCACAAAACATCTGTAATAATTGACTAAGCCCAGGAAAGACTTAAGTTCTGTAACATTCTTTGGAGGCGTACACTTTAAAATGGCTTCAACTTTCTTTGGTGACTTATGCAATCCGTGTTTATCAATGATGAAACCGAGATATTCGACTGATTTTTTAAATAGATCACACTTCTCGCGTTTTAATCGTAACCCGGCATCCTCTAACCTACTTAAAACCTGTTCTAGCCTTTTTATATGAATATCGCGGTTTTCTCCGGTCACCAATATATCGTCAATAAATATACAAACGCCGTCTATGTCACCTAGTACGCTTTCAAGCGTCTGTTGAAAAATATAAGGCGCGTTCGTGAGTCCAAACACTAAACGGTTATAGCGAAATAAACCCTTATGCGTATTTATGCAAGTTAAGTTACGCGACTCGTCCAATTCCAGCTGATTGTACGCCCTAGACAGGTCGAGTTTTGAGAACTCTTCCCCTCCATATAGCTTAGCAAACAAATCCTCAATACGTGGAACCGGATAGTTATCAACATATAACGCCTTATTTAACGTAACCGAATAGTCCCCACAGATCCTAATATTTCCGTCGGCGCGCAACACGGGCACTATCGGCGTAGCGACATCGGCGTGGTCTACTTTCTCAAGGATCCCCAAATCTACTAAACGCTGAATCTCAGCTTCTATTTTACCTTTTAATGGCAATGGCACAGGGCGAGGCTTGAAAAACTTCAATGGCATGTCCGGTTTAACCTTAAGAGTGACTTTATATTTATTAAAACACCCCAGTTCGTCTGTGAATAACTTAGAATATTTAGTCATGATTTTAGAGCCTAAGTCATCTCCTACTATATTGTTAACGTTTTGTCTACAAATTTGTAAACGAAATGCTCTAAAAAAATCGCGCCCCAATAAAGTAGGTCGATCCTCGCTCTCCACACAAACATAGAACATAACCTGGTTAGTTTCCCCATCGTAGGTGACGGGTAAGCTAACGGTACCCTTAAGTGCCAGCTTACTTTTATTATAGCACCTTAATACGAGCTTCGGCGACTTTAACTCATATTCTGAGAAATACCTATCGTAGATGTCGTGGGGCATTAGTGACACTGCGCTCCCACAGTCAATCTCGCAACTAATAGGCTCGCTCGCTATCGTAACGATCTGTACCATCGGTTCACCATAAACTGTAACAATACTGTAAACACTCTCACCTTGAATGATATCGTCATCCTCCTCTGCTACAAAATAATTCCTTCGCACTTTGGTTTTACACATTCGCTTTAAATGTCCTTTTTGTTTACACTTTTGACATGTATAGTTAATAAAACGACACTGATCCTTTGTATGATTTTTATAGCCGCAAACTTCACAACTTTCCAAGTTACTCCGAGGGTTACGTTGCGCGCGCGACGTGTTGACGGCAAACACTGGAGTTTCGGGTACCGCGGGTTGTGTTTTTTGCAACGCTATTCGCGCGCACCGCACACTTTGCGCTAATTCTAATGCCTTGCTAAACGTTAAAGTGTCAACGCTCTCGGCAAATAACTTTTCTTTTTCTTTTACATTTTCCAACCCTAAGACAAACCTGTCGCGTAATACACTGTCCAACTCCGTTTTAAAACCACAGTACTGGGCCAGGCTACGCACTCGTGCGGCCCAATCTGGCAACTCTTCACCCGGTCGCTGTTCAGCCTTATAAAAAGTGTAGCGTTCAGCAAATGTACTCTTCTTTGGCGTAAAATGCGTATCCAGATGTTGTAACAAAACCTTGTATTCTACGCTGTCAACTTCCTTTGGCGCCACTAAGTCTCGAAGAATGCGGTAGGTATCTTCCGATAAGGCCGACAATAACACGGCACGGCGTTTCACTTCTGACTTGTCTGTTGTTTCCGTAATATCATTAACAGTGCAGAATTGAAACAATCTGCTCCTGAAGATACTCCATTCGTGAATCCGATGGTCAAAATTGAGACTGCCGCCGAACATTACATTTGCACTTGATGTAGTCATTTTTTCCAACCAATTAATTGAAAAAAACGTTCTCTGCACACGTAGATATCGATCTCGTCGCCAATTGCTGTGTTCTAGACGTAGGTTTCTAAAGAAAACTCCAGATTTATAGAACACTGATGTGCTACGTTTAATGCTCGGACACAGACTGACATGGGTTACAACTACCCTCTATATGAAAACATAACAATAATATAATGTTTGCCTTTTGGGATCCAATTAAGGGTATTCAAATTGGCACACATCGGTGAAAACTGCATACAACTAAAGCGAAAAAGCGTGTAAAAAATACGACGCCGAAATAGGATCCTGGCCCCGTAGCCGAATAGCATTTCTCCGACGCGAAACGAAATCGAAACGCCACGAAAGGTAGTCTGGGTAAGTCGCGCCAATACGCAAGAGCGATATCTACTAGCGTTTCGTTTCGTGAGGGTTTGTGCCATTCGGCTACGCACCCTGCACGGGAAACATGGTCGCGCGATAAATGATAAAATATCTGGCCGTCCCTATCGCACTTTTATTAATAGTGCGATAGGGACGGCCTGATATTTTATCGTCTATCGCGCGACCATGCTACCCGTGCTGGTCAGGTATCTTTTGTTTTCACTGATCCTATTTTAACGCCTAATGACCGTCTCAAGTGCTATCGGGCGTTCGTAGTTCGTATTTGAAATGAAGTATATAAACTCAGCGACTCGACTTATTATTAAAATAAAACGGGAAATAATTTCTAGAGTGAAATTAACTAAGGTTTGCTTACCGTAAACATTTAAACAGCTGGAAAACGATATGACGCCGTATCGCGCAGTCACAAAATGACACGAAATGACGTAACTTATCATTTTCATGTCGACGTAAACAATAACCGTGTGAGGGGCGTTACGGTAATGACGACATTAAAGCATTGGCGGCGGGACGGTAACGATAATATTACTATCTACATTCATGGGAGCGTGTATTTGATTGTGAGGGGGTGTGGAGCCGAAAAGTTGTACGAGTGAGTAAAAAGGAAGTGCTGACGTTAGCTTTCAATTGTTTTATAAATTAGCAAAATTTTGTGGGATATTTTCTTTATTATATATTCATTGTACAGTTATAGGAAAGTATTATGGATCTTAAACATCTATTATATTTATCATAAACTTAAACATCACAAATCAAATTATAAGCAGTTATGTTTGTATGTTACATCTTTTTTTAAATATTATTGTCTGTGTCACATGAATCTTTAACATACTCAATCACAACGCAGTTAGGCAGTTACAATGGTAAGTTTGGCGAATCATTTGAAAATTGAATATGTACATTATGTTAGTTATTGTGAAAATATTTTAATTTAAGACATCACGCTTTTCATAACATAAGTAACTCCGCGTGCGTGTTGCATATATACAGTGGGAGTGTGACGAAAAACATATAATTTTAATTAGCCTACTACACTTTCAATCGGCCAAAGCCTGTTTCATCGCCCGAAAGTGAAATGTCACATGGCCTCATTGTCTCCGCTCGTCATGATAATACAATAGAGGGCGGTAAAAAATTCAAGGGAACCTGCGACGGAATCTCAGCTGACGTGATTCTGCCGCATCCTCCCCCTTCCCCCCTGGACATGCTGAATAAATAAGTAAGTGGGTTCGGTTTTATTCGTAGGAGTTGTCGGAGATAAAATGGCGAGACTTTAAGGGTGCCTTCCCACCAGAGTTGTGCTACGTTACGTTGCTATGGATGCGTCTGATATCAACAAACCAGCTTAGTCGTACCCACTAGCGCTATGCTTTGTGGAACAATGAACATGATTGGTGGATATCAAACACTTCCACGTAGCACATCTGTAGTGGAAAGGCACCCTAAGACTGCGTCAAACAGTGCCGCTCTCATCAGGGGATTGTGTTTTGTGTTAAAGAATCTATATTAGCTTTATATAATCCAGTGTTTTAATTTAGGTATAGGTTATAGACTAAACTACTTATGTGGTTTTAAGTTACTTCACATGTCAAAATTAATAATGATAAAATAAATCTTTGAAAACGTTTGTATTGCCAGTTTAATTTATTGAGATTTTAGAAATAAGTGGCAAAAACTTTATGGAATAAAATATCATTTCCAATGACTCTATGGAAAATATTTATTTATTTACTCATGTAAGCTTTTAGATATACATGAATTATATGTATATGCGTAAAATTGATAACTTATGGTATTTCGATTGTAATGAAATTTTGTTAAGATGTTTTCGGTCAAATTAAAAATTAATAAGGAATGTGGCCAGTTTTAACAAATACTTTCTTCCTGCTTATAGAAATTGAATATTAGAATTGTAATTTTCATCTTTAGTATATAATTTAACACTAGTGTAACATTTAGTAGCTAGCTACCAACTTATAATAAATTAAGAGTATACTATAATGTGGTTCATAAAATCTTAAATTAATACCTTCAGACGAAAGTACTCCCGAAGGAATAATACTCGACCTAAATTTCAGAAGAATGTATGTGTACAATTTTATCTTTACGCTTCGTATACTTAGCTGATGCAAAAATACCTACGCATTACGCAACCCCAAAAATGCGGCTATTTTTCTTACCAGGTTTTATCTCGCGCCAACAAAAGAGCTAAGTAGCAGTTTGTGCAAAAAACCAGAGATACCGTCAGTTTTTGTCTCCGTCCCTTTGATCAATCACTCTGTTGTGATTACGATACCGAAACCGATACCACACGACTGTGGTATCGGTCAATTCTCCATACAAACGCTCTCGACTATTTTCTCCCTGGTTTTTGAAAATAGAGCAATGTTTTTTTCAACATTGATTGTTATTATGTTTATCTGTGTCGGACCGTTTTGTTTTTTTTTTCGATATTCTGCTTTTTAAAGACTCTAGAGCCAATCAAAAATTTCCAAAAACGGCCTTTTTCATTGTGGCGCAAAAAAGGTGTGATACTCAAGATTGGTAACAATTAACCAAAAAAGCTAAACGGTCCGACATAGATTATTTCATTGTTATTCAGATTCTCAAATTTCGTTCCGATTGATTAAGTTTTGAAGGAGGAAAGAGTCGAGAACGGAACCTCGATTTTAAAGATTTTTTTGAAATATCTTTTGACTGAGTTCTTATGAAATAAAACTATGGAAACGGATTAAATCGCGTAGGTATATGAGTTGTTCTTAATGAACAATTTTTTTTTCGATAAATCTAGTTAATAACACTTGTATATTTAACTAAAATTCCCAAGTTGAAAGGGTAGCTCCTTTCCATTTTAGCATTTTCGCTACCGTATCCTCTTAACCAGTTTTCTCGCAACGTGTGATACTGGCGATACAGCGAGGAAACACGGAGTATAATGGGCACAGTGCCCGCAGCCGGACTTACTAGATGGGGTTTTCTATTAACTATGACTGATTTTTTTCTTTTCTTGTGGGTAAGTTTATTTTTAATTTTAATAAGTGAGATTATATATGTGTATTTTGTAATAAAGTTGACCCGATTAATTTTCTAAAAAAAATAACCATAAATATTAATACGTACCAAAATAAATAGTCGATGTTGCGTGTACATGTATAATTAACCTGTTCTACGATAGTGTCAACGCGGCATAATGTATTTTTGACGTCGATCGCGATAAAAGAGTTATTTCATCGCTGGGATATTAATCACCTCGTATTTCTGTATGTTTAACGATACGTAAATATGCTCATTAACCAATATAAATTGTAAATAAATATGTCAGATGATTTTGTAAGGCTCTCAGGGAAACACACAATGATACTGATGTCACTGATGGGTGACAATTTGTTTTACTCTGAAACTTTTGTAGGTAGCTTAATATTATATTGGCAAAAAGGAAACCGATTACTTGAGTAACGCCAGTTTGAGTTATATTTGAGATTGAGTTGATGTCACTCAAAATATATAAATGTATATTGCTCATCACAATAATTAGCTTATTTATCTATAAGACCACTTTCTGCAAAATAGTAGGTAGATTTTAATATTAAAACGCCTTCACACACGATTGTTACCTGTTACCCATATCTTTAATAATATTACATACGTTTTATCAAATTTAATTATCACCTATTACGTGATATCCACCTACTACAGTACCTATGTCAAATCCTGGGTTTAATTTTGACCGATAGGTAATGAAATCACGAACGTCTTAAATGGCCTTTACCATTCTGTTCCAGTTCCAACACACATAAACTGATATGCGAGGTTCCGTGCTGGCATATTCATCATTGACCTACGCCCAGTGAGAATGCGAGAAGAATGTTTTTTCTCGTCATCATCATCTAAGGCCTCTTACATCTGCAAAGATGATTTAAACAACGTGTGAATGTGAAAGACAACTCTCGTGCCTAAGCCTAAAAGTAATAACTGGTTTCCAATATCGCCGTGTGCCTGCTATACGGCCACAACTCAAATTTTTTAATTTTCTGGATTATTGCAGATTCGTATTCAAAATTGTTCAATTTACGACCTTATTTCGAGAGCCATAGCAAAAAACGTCCTTAAGAGCCTTTTTCTCACAAGTGGCCGTATGGAATTGACCATAAATTGTCAGAAGATTCCCTGCAATACGGCCACTTGCCAGTTTGTTCACATGTAAACCGACGGCCGTTTTGAGTTGTGGCTGTATAGCACACGTTTTAAATGTAAGTTTTGAGTTGCGTCCTAAAAACTTGAGTGATAATATTGTGTCAAACAGTCAGTATCACACTTATTATTACAAAATTACCAGCCCGACGCCGAAACTACTACACAAAATGATTAAACAAATCTCTACTTTGTTTTCTTACAAGTGCAGTTCAATATGTCTCATTACTAAGGTCATAATTATTTTTACCAGTCAGTACACGTTGCTCTCTACTTAAATTATTAAAAAACTAGACTTAAGATATTCAACGGCATTTGTCGAAAGTGTCTTAGTTGTCAAAGCGGACCCCAGGCTCCTATGAGCCGTGGCAAATGCCGGGATAACGCAAGAAGGATGATGATTTGTCGAAAGTGTCTTAAGATCTGCCCTTTTTCCGCTAAACTTGGTTATGGGGCACTCGAAGGCTATAATATATGGTGCACCGTCGGATCTGGGTGGCCACACTGTCACTCCACAGACTCACACCATCTCCATCTGCACCACAAAGATGAGCAGTTTCCGATGCCTGTCCTGATACGTTTCAGCCGACACCAAACCTGTCGAGGCTCCTTAAATCACACCGGTCGGGCCCCAGTATCGAACTCGTACAGCTCTGTAGGAAGAGCTCTGGCTACCCAGTCCATTATCCATGCCTCTAAGGGGCTTACTTGTGACCCACTTTAGTGGAATTCAATTTGGGGGGGTAGTCGAGACTTCAGTCTGAGAGCCTTTAGCGCGTCGAGGTCTCGGTGGATGGGTAAACTTGTGTCTGCTCGAATCTTGGCGATTTCACGAAATAGGCACTTCTTGGCGGAAGTTTAGAGGTAAAATAGTCATCCCCGACAACCAGTGTGTGGG